>NC_053022.1:370699840-370908557 GCF_003073215.2 Triticum urartu | reverse complement strand
GCCGGAGGGTTACGGGACCCCCCCCCCCCCCCGGAGAAGTAATGGGCTTTATGGGCCCTAATGGAGAGAGAGGGGGGCATCCAGGGTGGGCCACGCGCCCCCTCCCCCTCTGGTCCGAATTGGACTAGGAGAGGGGGGGCGGCGCCCCCCTTTCCTTCTCCCTCTCCCCCGTCCTTTCCCCCTCCTAGTAGGAGTAGGAAAGAGAGGAGTCCTACTCCTACTAGGAGGAGGACTCCTCCTTGGCACGCCCAAGGGCCGGCCGGCCTCCCCCCCTTGCTCCTTTATATACAGGGGCAGGGGGCACCTCTAGACACACAAGTTGATCTTCAAGATCGTTCTCTTAGCCGTGTGCGGTGCCCCCCTCCACCATAGTCCTCGATAATATTGTACTGGTGCTTAGGCGAAGCCCTGCGACAGTAGAACATCAAGATCGTCACCACGCCGTCGTGCTGACGGAACTCTTCCCCGACACTTTGCTGGATCAGAGTCCGGGGATCGTCATCGAGCTGAACGTGTGCTAGAACTCGGAGGTGCCGTAGTTTCGGTGCTTGATCGGTCGGGCCGTGAAGACGTACGACTACATCAACCGCGTTGTCATAATGCTTCCGCTGTCGGTCTACGAGGGTACGTAGATTACACTCTCCCCTCTCGTTGCTATGCATCACCATGATCTTGCGTGTGCGTAGGAAAATTTTGAAATTACTACGTTCCCCAACAAGAAGAGCCTAAGCTTGGGGATTCCCGGCATCCCAAGCTATTATCCAAAAGAGAGCAAGCAACTAAGCTTGGGGATGCCCCCGAGTGGCATTCCCTCTTTCTTCTAACGAACATCGGTATTTTACTCGAAGCTATATTTTTATCCGTCACATACTATGTGTTTTGCTTGGAGAGTCTTGTATGATATGAGTTTGCTTGTTTTATTTTGTGTTTTAAGTCTCGATTCCTTGCTGGACACACCTTTTTAAGAGAGCCAAAATTATGTCATGACTTCTTAGAATTGCTCTCTATGCTTCACTTAAATTTTTATGAGCTATGGACTTGCTCCAGTGCTTCACTTATATCTTTTTGAGAATGGTGTGCTTTAGTATTTTTTAAGAAATGATCTCTTGTTTCACTTAGATTTATTTGAGAGTTAATAAAATTTTCAAGAAATTCTCTCTTGCTTCACTTAAATTAATTTGAGAGAAAGAAAAATTATGCTCATGATCTTCACTTATATTTGTTTGAGCTTATCAAAAGCAACATATGAAAATTAGTCCCAAATTGATAGATATCCAAGAAGGATATAATAAATACTTTAATGAAGATCATTGGACAAAATAAACTTGATTCTTAGTAATAGTTTTGAGATATAATGATGTTATATGTGAGTCATCTTGATGAGTAATTATGCTTTAGTAAGAATATTGGTGTTAAGGTTTATGATACCCTATACAAGCACGAAAGTCAATAATTATGCAATGAAATTATATCCTACTTGTGGTGCATTATTCAGTGTTAATTATGCTTAATGCTCGCTTATGTGATTATTCATTTCTTGGTTGGTCGCTTCTCAATCTTTTGCTAGCCTTCATTTTGCACTAAGTATGATCACTACTTGTGCATCCAAAAACCTTTAAACCAGTTTTGCCACATGAGTCCACTATATCTACCTATATGCGGTATTCTTTTCCCGTTCTAAGAAAATTTGTATGTGCCATCTCTAATTTTCAAAATAAACGTCTCTTTTATGTGTTTGTTTCGCTCGCGGAGCGGTGAGGGGTGGCTAATATTTTCCATGCTAGATGTGTTATTCTCAATGAGTGTTTATTCACTTATCATTGAACGAGAGTAAGGCAAAGGTATTAGGCATGCCCAGTCCCGAAATGAAAAATGAATTTACTTTATGTTATCAAATAATAAATTCCTTGGAAAGTATTGGTATCAAAGGCACCAGTTGATACGTTAGCCATGGAAAATGAGAGTATGGCGGAAAAAGGAATAAACTTTATTTTCTATTTGGAAACCACCTATGATATATCTAGCATGGAAAGTGTTGGGAACTCTAAGTCGTTTTCGTTGGTGGGAATGACACACCTCCCAAAATGTTTTTATCTCTAAGTTTTTTGCTTTGAGCTCTGGCACCTCTACAAATCCCTACTTCCCTCTACGAAGGGCCTTTCTTTTACTTTATGTAATTTTTATTTTTGAATTTGAGTCGCCATCTTATCTTATAAAAGCACTAACTAAGAGGCACTATGATCGTACTTGAGCATTGGGTGTAGTTAATATGCGAGTGTGTTTCATGAATGGATCAATGATTGAGCATGATGGGCTAGGGATAGCTTATTTTAGCATTGACATTTTGAAAGACATAGTTGCTTGTTGATATGCTTGAGTATTTAAATTATCATGTCAAAACTAGACTATTGCTTTGAACAATATAAAAGTCCAAATGTCCATGCTATAAAGAAAAGAATATGATATGACATATTAGGCAACACTCCACATCAAAAATTCTATTTTTATCACTTACCTACTCGAGGACGAGTAGGAGTTAAGCTTGGGGATGCTGATACGTCTCCAATGTATCTATAATTTTTGATTGTTCCATGTTGTCATATTATCAATCTTGGATGTTTTATAATCATTTTATATTATTTTTGGGTACTAACTTATTGACATAATGCCAAGTGCCAATTGCTGTTTTTGTATGTTTTTTACATCACTGAAAATCAATACCAAACGGAGTCCAAATGCAACGAAACTTTAGAGATATTTTTTATGGACCAGAAGACACCTAATGGGCCAAGGTTGCGCATGGGGGGTGCTCCGAGAAGAGCACAACCCACCAGGGCGCGCCAGGAGGCCCAGGTGCACCCTGGTGGGTTGGGCCCACCTCGAGTGCCCCCCGGACCGCCTCTTTGCTTTATAAATACCCCAATATTCCGGAAACCCTAGGGGAGTTGACAAAAATCAATTCCAGCCGCCGCAGAGTCCAGAACCACCAGATCCAATCTAGACATCATCATAGAGGGGTTCACCACTTCCATTGGTGCCTCTCCGATGATGCGTGAGTAGTTCTTTGTAGACCTTCGGGTCCGTAGTTAGTAGCTAGATGGCTTCCTCTCTCTCTCGTTTGATTATCAATACAATGGTCTCTTGGAGACCCATATGATGTAACTCTTTTTTCGATGTGTTTGTTGGGATCGGATGAACTTTGAGTTTATGATCAGATCTATTTTTTTATATCCATAAAAGTTATTTGAGTTTTTTTGATCTCTTATATGCATGATTTCTTATAGTCTTGTATTTCTTCTCCGATATTTGGGTTTTATTTGGCCAACTTGATCTATTTATCTTGCAGTAGGAAGATGTGCTTTGTAGTGGGTTCGATCTTACGGTGCTTGATCCCGGTGACAGAAATGGAACCGACACGCATGTATTGTTGCTACTAAGGATAACACGATAGGGTCTATATCTACATAGATAGACCTTGCGTACATCATGTCATCGTTCTTATTGCATTACTCTGTTTTCCCATGAACTTAATACACTAGATGCATGCTGGATAGCGGTCGATGTGTGGAGTAATAGTAGTAGATGCAGGCAGGAGTCGGTCTACTAATCTTGGACGTGACGCCTATATAATGATCATTACCTGGATATCTTCATGATTATTTGAAGTTCTACCAATTGCCCAACAGTAATTTGTTTATCCACGGTTTGCTATTTTCGAGAGAGAAGCCACTAGTGAAACCTACGTCCCCGGGTCTCTTTCTTATATTATTTGCCTTCGCTATCTATTTTATTTGCCTTTTATTTTCAGATCTACTGAACCAAAAATACGAAAATACCTTGCTGCAATTTATTTTATTTGGCATTCGATCTATCAATATTTACAACTCTCTCACGTTCGTTTGCCAATTTCTGGTGCCGCTACCCGAAAGGGATTGACAACCCATTTTACACGTCGGGTTGCGAGTAGTTGTTATTTGTGTGTATTTGTTGTTTACGTTGTGTTGCTTGGTTCTCCTACTGGTTCGATAACCTTGATTTCACATCTGAGGGAAATACCTACCGCTGTTGTGCTGCATCATCCCTTCCTCTTTGGGGAAATACCGACGTAGCTTCAAGCGACATCATCGACGGCGCCCGCGGGTGTCGTTTCCTTCTTGGAGGCGCTTCCAAGGCCTTCAGCTTTTCTTCTCTTCGAGCTCAGGGGAAACCCTAGGTCTGGTTACCCTGGACCGGATGGCGACGGCGTCTCGACGTCCTCCTTCTTCTTGAAGGCGCTATCTAGCTAGCTCACGGTGTCCCCGGTGTTGGTTCGGGTGATGTTGGAATTCTTGTTGGTTCGGCATTGTCGCTCGTGGTTTGGGCTTGGTAGATCTAGTTGTGATGTATCTTCTGTTCGGGTTGAGCATCCCTTGTCTCTCTGCTCCGGGCACCATGTTCACGTCTGCATGCGTTCGTATCATGTGTTGTACCCCTATATACTCATTCTATTCCTTCTATCAATGAAAAGATACGCAAGCTTTGCGTATTCACGAAAAAAATACAATCATGAGGGAGAGCTGCAAACCACCATCCGTCGTACCACCAAACCCAATCAAGTGTCTAAGCATGTCATGTCATTTTCTCCTGTGGCGTTTTGGTTTTAGCTAGGAATTAGTTGTTTGGCTTGGTTGTATGCAATGCATCTATGTCCATCCCATGGATGTAAATTATTATTTGTAGCAATAGAAGTCTACCTTGTCAAGAAAGAAAAAACTGACAACGTCCACAGCTTACAGGTGTGAGGAGATGGCTAATTTCCACGACGCTCCGGAGTTTTCTATGATTCATACGGTAACATGGTATGCAGCGAGGGGGAGCTTTGACCATGCATGAGATTGAAGTTACTACCGTTGTTACATATGTGAACTCTGAAAATATGTTGGAGCACATTTCTCTATTTTTAACTCCCTCTATAAACAAATATAAAACGTTTAGATCTTTGGGTCAAGTAAGTGATCTGCTATTCTGGCCCCCTCGTCCTTTCCCCCCCCCCCACCCCCACCCCTCCCCCCTTTGTGTCGCCCCCGCAGGGAACCCTTGCCGCCGTCCTCTCGGCCCTCCTCCCGCCTCCACCTCTCCTCACCGTCGTCCGCACCGCTGCCGGGCAAAGCTTGGTCGGCTGGGCAGCGGCAGGGTGTCTCTCCCCCTCATCTGCCACGGCTGACGCGGGGGAGCCATATCGGGCGGGGCGCTGGACTAGCGTGGGGTCGGGTGGCGCGGCGGGCGGGTTTCTTGGCGACGTCGAGCGTGGCGCAGCGGCGGTGACGGCCTGCTCACGGCGTGGTGACGGTTGCGTGGTGGGCAAGATCGGTGGTCGCGGGCGCTGTCTGGTCCGGATCGAATTCAATTCTGAGTCTTGAGCTTGAACGCCATCAGCCGCCGCGGGTGTTGGTCATCGCTGACCACGCCGAATCGCTGGATTCGGCGCCTGGAGATCTACGATGGATTATTCTCGATCCTCCTTCATGGTGGGTTGAGCCTCATGTCTCTCTCATCTCTGCATGTTTTGGTTCGTGGTCCGTTGCCGGATCCGGAGCCGACGGAGGTTTGGTGGTATAGGATGGGGACCGGAGAAAACTTTGATCGGCTTGTTCGGTCCGGCATCGGTGACATCTCTCGACGTTGTTACCCTCCGTGGAGGCGATGTCGAGGTCTCTCCTATCCACCTCCGAACCCCTCCTGGACGAAAGTCCAAAATTTAGTCTGGATTGGACGGCGGCGGTATCCTTCGCGTCGTACCCTCCATGGAGGCGCCGTCTTGGGAGGTTCTGTTGTTCGGCGAAGACATGCTGTGGGTGTTGGACTCTGCGTAGCTCCTGCAGCGACGACGGTGTGGAGGTTTCCAGGAGGTGCGGCATTGTTTCTACCGCGTCGATGACGACGAGTAATGATGGCATGGTGCAACTAGATATCGACGACAGATGCAGCTGGATGGACGAGTGCGGGGCGGTGGTGCTGTCTGGCGTCATGGTGGCGTCGACAGTTGACCTGGCAAGGTCTTTGCATCGGTACCTACTCTAAAGATGGTTAGGTGGATGACGGCTGTGGTAGCCTCGGTGAGTGCACCGGACCGGTGTGTGACCCATTCCCGGTATGTGGCTGGGATGGGGCAACCGGCATTAGATGTTAGGTTTTGGTGCGATGTCTATTTGATATTAGGTTCGGGCATTCGACATCCCTGCATCTAGGGGATAGGAGTAGTGGTAGGTGTGGTCAAGATGATGGCTTCGGACTTACTGATGTAATGATTTGTAAAGTCTTTGAGAATAATTAATAAAATGGTTGCATGCATCGCTCAAATGCAAAGACTGGGTAATCCTTCTTTTTTAAAAAGAATAACAGTGATTTAAACGCTTTTATATTTTTTTTACAAAGTACAAGAGTAAGCACTCTAAGTTATGTTTCCTGAGTGTCCACAAGCTCCCGCCAACTTTCACAACTCGAATTCCTCCCTAATTCTAGGCATGACAATCGATGCCATTAATACTATCTCGTAAAAAGCACGGCTGATCAGTTCCAGCCAAATGAAGCACAAGGCACAGCACAACAGAGAGTTGAGTTGCTTGCGGTCGCTGCTGGCTCTAAAAAAATGCTGCTCACCGCTGGCCACCAATTGGAGTGTGCATCCCCACTGCTTGGAGTAAATCTGTGGAGCCTAAGTGGTAGCAACACATTTGTAAACCGGGTGTCGTACCAAAATTCGCGTGAGAAAGAGCAGCCCAGCAACATTTGGTTGACCGTCTCCTCCTGCGAAAAGAGGACGCGTGCCGCTGGATGTTGCAGATGCCGCCGAGCCAGCCGATCGGCAGTGCGCAGTCGGTTGTGAAGAGCAAGCCAAGCAAAAACTTTTACCTCCAGAGGCGCCCCGGAAGACCAGGTCTGCTGTGCTGATTAATCTCTACCATTTCGATAACTAAACCCAGATGACTATCAAAGGATGGATCTGTAGAATCATCATAATGTATGTATGATACCATCAAAGAAGAACGTGGCTCCAGCTTGTTCATTATTGATCTCCTCACCCCACGCACGCTTATAATACGCCATATGAATGGATGTAACGTAACCATCGATATTGGCTTAGCTTCCGGTGTCTATGCGCGCCGATATTTCCGTGTCCTCGGCGCCGCGTACCGCTAACAAGTCCAAGCGCTCACAGCGCATGCTTAACTATTGCCTAAAAATACCGGATGCTTTCTCAACTTGCTTATACATGATCTAAAATATGCTGTGTGGCATGACAAGGTATTGCACTGTTGCGTAACATGCATGAACATGCAAGGGTGTTGCTCAACTCGTTGCCATATCTCCAGAATTGTTAAACTATATCATGCTTAAATCTCGTCTTATCTCTCTAAAACAAATGATACATCGAGAGGACAACCTAGCAGTCTTGAAACCGATCGAATCACACATGGCCACGTCTGATCATACATACAAAACGTAAGCTACTACGTCAAACATCTCGATCCCATCCCATGCATGCATCCATATCACCAGGCTATAAATACAACACTCTCCAAGCTCTCATGCATCCCAAACCAAAGCACTACTACTACTCTAGCACACCCACAATCGCAATGGCATCCAAAGCTGCCCTCTTCGTGGCCCTGAGCCTCCTCCTCTCCGCCGTCGCCGCCCACAGCTGCGGAAGCACCTATTGCCAACCGCCCGTCGTCGTGCCGACACCACCCGTCGTCGTTCCGCCGCCATACCATGGAGGAGGAGGGCACGGTCACGGCCACGGCGGGCAGTGCTCCATCAACGTGCTCAACCTGAGGGTGTGCGCCAACGTTCTCGGCGGACTGCTCGGCCTCAAGATCGGCGTTCCGGCGCACGACCAATGCTGCCCGCTGCTCCAGGGGTTGGCCGACCTGGACGCCGCCGTCTGCCTCTGCACCGCCGTCAGGGCCAACATCCTCGGCCTCCACCTCAACGTGCCTGTGGACATCAGCCTCCTCCTCAACCACTGCGGCAAGACGTGCCCGTCCAATTTCATTTGCCCAGCCCATCAAACGGACGTGCTGTTTCACGGGCACTGAATAAGATTTGCTTTCCCTACTTCGTTTTAAATTTCATGAAATGTGGAACTCTTCCACTCCCACATTTTAATTGTTGTCACCCGTACTACAAATTTTTTGTTTTGCAAAACAACCATGTACTCTTCAGATTGATAAATATCATTAGAGCATTTATAACCGGACTTGGCAAATCCGGCCTCTCAAACGCCCGCGGGCGCATCCGGTCGGGCCCTCATATTTCATGTCGTGCATCCACATATCTCAAATTCGGTCTCTCAAATCGATGCAAATACATGCACGTCGATTATGCAACACAATGTCACGCGTAAATAGCAATTGTTGGTATCAAGCATAGATAGAGTTTACATAAAATTTATTTCAAGTGCCAAACTCAAGCATTGCCTCCTTGGTTGCCATTGTGGATCCACATGTGCTCCACAAGATCATTGAGTAGCTGCGTGTGCACCTGCTGATCTCGAAGATTCTGATGCATCTGCAGAAAGTTCATAAGCTGAGCTGCATCTTGATCTTCCAGGACTTCAACTTGTTCTCCAGGTGCTACACCATCAGCCTCATCCTCGACAATCATAATGTGCAGAATAACACAACATGTCATCAGCTGCCACAAAGTTTCTGATTCCCACATCATTGCAGCGCACCGCACAATTCCCCAACGAGCCTGAAGCACACCAAATGCCCTCTCCACGTCCTTCCTAGCCGCTTCCCGCATTGTTGCAAAGTGGCTCTGTTTATTGCCACGTTGCCCGGATATGGTCTTCACAAACACCGCTCATTGAGGATAGATACCATCGGCAAGATAGTACCCCATGTTGTAGTCCCGACCGTTGACGGTGTAGTTGCACGGCGGTGATTCCCCATTGCAAAGCCTCCTAAACACCAGAGATCGTTGAAGCACGTTGACATCGTTGTGAGAACCGAGCATTCCAAAGAAAGCATGCCAAATCCATAAGCCGTGTGATGCCACCGCTTCTAGTATGATGGTGGCCTCTCTTGTGTGACCTTGATACATTCCCCGCAGACCTTTGGGGCAGTTCTTCCATTGCCAATGCATGCAATCAATTGATCCGAGCATTCCTGGTAACCCCCTTGCTTCTCCAATGGCCAACAACTTCTCCGTGTCTTGCGCATTTGGTTCTCTGAGATACTCAGGTCCAAACACCTCAACCACGGCGCGGGCAATTTGACAGTAGTCTTCAGGCACGTGCTCTCCCCCATCCTGACCATCTCCCCACGGTGTCTGCGGCAGTACCAAGTGCAAGCATCCTTAAGGCAGCCGTGCACTTCTGCTTGGCCGACAAAGAGACTTGGCCGCAACAATCCCTTCTGAGCTTGAAGTAGTTGTCATGTGCCTCCACACCCTCGACAATGCGCAATAACAATAGTTTTCGCATGCGAAAACAGCGACGAAACCATGGATCTTCTGAGAAAGCAGGTGTGGGACCAAAGTAGTCATTGTGCAATAGCTTTGCTCCGGACACCCTGTTTCGGTTGATCACTCTTCTTCCTTTGATTGAGCCCTTCAAGTTGAGAATATGCTCCACTTGCCGAACCATTTTCTCTTGCATGCTCATGAGCATGATCATGTCCACTTCTTCGTCCGAATCAGGCGAATCGAAGAACTCATCTTGAATCATCTGGTCAAGCTCCATCGGTCCATACTCCTCATCTGATGAAGCATCGGAATCCATCATTTACCTAAGAAAATCACAATAATTCCGGTCGGTCAATGTGTCGAACACATCAAGCGCAAGGCGGAGCCGGAGAGTTGTCGGATGTACCACGGTGGCGTTCGGGCCGGCGACAACGGGAGCGCTCTTCCGGAGTTCACGGCAGAGAGCCTAGGAACGGCTGCAGAGCGAGCGCGGCGGCGGAGCACGAGACGAATGGCACGGAGGAGGTGTTGGGGAACGTAGTAGAATTTTAAAATTTTCTACGCATCACCAAGAGCAATCTATGGAGTCATCTAGCAACGAGGGAGAGAGAAGTGCATCTACATACCCTTGTAGATCACGTGGGGAAGCGTTCAAGAGAACGGGGTTGATGGAGTCATACTCGATGTGATCCAAATCACCGATGACCTAGTGCCAAACGGACGGCACATCCGCGTTCAACACACGTACGGTTGGGAAGATGTCTCCTCCAACTTGATCCAGCAAGGGGGAAGGAGAGGTTGATGAAGATCCAGCAGCACGACGGCGTGGTGGTGGAAGCAACGGTGATCTCAGCAAGGCTTCACCAAGCGTAGGGAGACGGAGGAGTGTCACGGGAGGGAGAGGGAGAGGCCAGGGGCTTGGGTGCGGCTGCCCTCCCTCCCCCCCCCCCTATATATAGGGTGCCTAGGGGGGCGCCGGCCCTAGGAGATCCAATCTCCTAGGGGGCGGCGGCCAAAGGGGGTGCCTTGCCCCCCAAGGCAAGGGTGGCGCCCTCCACCCCTAGGGTTTCTATAACACCCCGGATATGATTTGCCTAATATGTACTCCAACTCTTGCCGTTTCCGGCCTTAAGTTATTTTATTTTCTCGGGTTCGGGTTTTTGTCTCCGTGTGTTGTTGTCATTGTCATGCATCTCATAGCATGTCATCATGTGCATTGCATTTGCATACGTGTTCATCTCATGCATTCGAGCATTTTCCCCGTTGTCCGTTTTGCATTCCGGCGCTCCGTTCTCCTCCGGTGGTCATTTCTACCTTTCTTTCGTGTGTGGGGATTAAACATTTCCGGATTCGACCGAGACTTGCCAAGCGGCCTTGGTTTACTACCGGTAGACCGCCTGTCAAGTTTCGTAACGTTTAGACTTCGTTTGATACTCCAACAGTTAATCGAGGGACCGAAAAGGCCTCATGTGTGTTGCAGCCCAACACCCCTCCATTTTGGCCCAAACCCCACCAAAACCCTCTCCATTATCTAGAGCGTTCGATCACGATCGCGTGGCCGAAAACCGCACCTCATTTGGACTCTCCTAACTCCTCCTATGCCTATAAATAGACCCCCTCCGAAATTCCCGTTCTTCTTCCCCCGAAACCCTAGCCCCGCTCCTCTCCGCGCGCCGGACGTGTGCGCCGGCGCCGGACAACGTCCGCCGCCACTGCCTGACCAATTGGGAGCTACCACGTGTCCCGCCGGGACATCTCCCCGCCGCCGGCCCGGGAGGCCCGGTTCCCGAGGCCCATCGCGCGCCCCGCCGCCTGGGAACCACCGCGCCGCCACGCCCGCGGCCACTGCCGCCCTTCTCCATCGCCGGCACAGCCGCACCCGTAGGAGCGACCCGCCGGCGTGCGCCTCCTCGCCGCCAACCTCGTCGCCGGCCGCGCCCCCACCGACCTCCTCCTCGTCCTCGAGCTCCGGCCACCTCAACTCACTCCGGCGAACAGTACATCCCGGCCATCCTCGTAAAGCGTGCCGGTCGGATCTGGATCTGAGATTCATCTCGGGTTGACTTTTTGCCCGAAACCCTAATATTTTGGCTATGTTCATCACATCATAACTCCTCATCCGTAGCTCCGTTTTGGGCATATAGCATATCAAAATGTTCGTTTCAGAGAGCACATCATTTCATCTCACTGCATCATTTTCATTTGAGTCCATCTTGATGCCCGAAATGCTGTTAGAAGAATGCTATTTGAGATAATTGTCAGATCTGCTGCTCCAATTAGGCATTTGTCATTTTTGCCATGATTATTGTGTGCATGATATGCCCCTGAGCTCTTCATGAGTTTTGTTATATGTTTTGCCATCTATCCAGAGGTGCAACCCATGTATTTTTGTGGTGTGTTTGGTGACTAGAACAAGCTTGCAAAGTGGAGCATTCGTTAATGCTGATTTCAGGGACTTAGCATTTCCACTAAGTCCTTGGACCGTTTATCTCATATGGCCATATGTTCATGTTGTTTCCTAGTGATTCGTGCCTCTTTTGAGGATGATCAGTAAGGATGTTTTGTTAATCTTGTAGTGCTCTATCCATCCATGTCTTTGTTTGCAATTATAGAGCACCCTAGCTTGAGTCAATCAAGCTCTACTTTTGCCTTTTCGTGAATCTGGGCAGATTGTCTACTTGTTAGCGATTTTGCCGAGGATGTTGTAGTTGATCCGTGCATGCTATGTTAGTGTTCTTGTCATGTCTAGCTTGTATTTTGTGTAATCTTGATGGGTGTATGCTTAGATTGTCATGACTTGCTCTGTAGTGAGTGCATCGAGCTCGTAAACATGCCTACTTGATATCTGTTTCAGCATGCTCCAGTTTTCACTAAGTCTGTGATCTGATTATGTTTTTGCCATGTTCATATGCTTGCAAATGTATTTTCTGGTCCCTTTTGGCTCAAGGTCACTAAGGGACTTTTGTTAAGCTCTTTGAGTAGCTCCATGCCATGCTTTACTTTGCCATGTTCAGATCCTTTAGCTTATTGTTTTCATGCTCCAAAGAGTGCTATCTGATCTGAAATTCCAGACAAGTGTTCACAAAGTCTGAGATCTGTTTGCCAAATGCATTTTTGCCATGCTTGTTTGAACCTGTTAATGGATGAATTGGCCGTAGCTCAGTGCTAGTCTTTTGTTAAGCATCATGATTGGATCCCTGCCATGTATTTTTTTGCCATGATTGAGTGCTGTAGCATGTTCATCTTGTTGCATTTAGATGACTACTTGCTGTAAATCGCAGAACATGGTCATATTTGATTTGCTTGCCATTTCCAAACCGTAACTCCGATTCCGGTGATCTTTATATCGTTTTCAAGCGATTTCATCTCACCTTTCCAGTGGCATACTTGGATTTCTAAGTTGAGGCCAGGTTCATTCATTCCTTGTCAAATCTTGCATATGCATCGCATATTGCATCCCGCATAGCATACCATGTTTGCATCATATTGTTTGAGCTTGCACGTGGTTGATTGTGTCCTTGTTGTTTGTTTGTCTTGTTTGGGTAGATCCGGGAGACGAGTTCGCTAACGAGGAGCCCGTTGAGTTTGCTTTCGAGGATCCAGTCAACTCTGACAACTTTGCAGGCAAGATGATCATACCCTCGAAATCACTACTATCTTTGCTATGCTAGATGCTCGCTCTTTTGCTATGCCTATGCTACGATGCCTACCACTTGCTTATCATGCCTCCCAAATTGCCATGTCAAACCTCTAACCCACCATGTCCCAGCAAACCGTTGATTGGCTATGTTACCGCTTTGCTCAGCCCCTCTTATAGCGTTGCTAGTTGCAGGTGAAGATTGGAGATCGTTCCTTGTTGGAACATTATTTTCTTGTTGGGATATCATTATATTTATCTTGTTATATTAATGCATCTATATACTTGGTAAAGGGTGGAAGGCTCGGCCTCTCGCCTAGTGTTTTGTTCCACTCTTGCCGCCCTAGTTTCCGTCATATCGGTGTTATGTTCCCGGATTTTGCATTCCTTACGTGATTGGGTTATAATGGGAACCCCTTGACAGTCCGCCTTGAATAAAACTCCTCCAGCAATGCCCAACCTTGGTTTTACCTTTTGCCACCTAGCCTTTTCCCTTGGGTTTCGCGGACTCAAAGGTCATCTTATTTTAACCCCCCCCCCCCCGGGGGGGGCCAGTGCTCCTCTGAGCGTTGGTCCAACCTAGAGCACCGTGCGGGGCCGTCCCTTGGCAACTTGGGTTACGTTGGCTCCCGTATGCTTAGCTTATCCGGTGTGCCCTGAGATATGTGCAGCTCCTATCGGGATTTGTTGGCACAGCGGGTGGTGTTGCTGGACTTGTTTTACCATTGTTGGAGTTGTCTTGTAGAACCGGGATGCCGAGTCTGATCAGAACGTCTCGGGAGGAGGTCTATTCCTTCGTTGACCGTGAGAGATTGTCATGGGCTAAGTTGGGACTCCCCTGCAGGGATTTGAACTTTCGAAAGCCGTTCCCGCGGTTATGGGCAGATGGGAATTTGTTAATGTCCGGTTGTAGATAACTTGAACCTTAACTTAATTAAAATGAATCAACTGTGTGAGTTACCGTGATGGTCTCTTCTCGGTGGAGTCCGGGAAGTGAACACGGTGTTGGAGTAATGCTTGCCGCAGGATGGCCTCTAGTTACTCGATCGCGCTTTGCCTCCTCTTCTCGCTCTCTTTTGCGAACAGGATAGCCACCATATATGCTAGTCGCTTGCTGCAGCTCCACATAATTGCCTTGCCTTTCCTATTAAGCTTAAATAGTCTTGATCGCGAGGGTGCGAGATTGCTGAGTCCCTGTGGCTCACAGATTACTTCCAAACCAGATGCAGGGCCTGATGATTCCGTTCCAGATGACGCGCTTGAGCTCAAGTGGGAGTTTGACGAGGACTCTCAATGATACTACGTGTCTTTCCCTGATGATCAGTAGTGGTGCCCAGTTGGGGTGATCGGGACCGTGTCGCATGTTGGGTTGTTCTTTTATTTTGGCGTCGTAGTCGGGCCATGAGTGTTTGATGTTGTAATGCTATTTATGTACTTTGATTGACGTGGAGAGTGTAAGCCAACTATGTATCTCCCCTTTTATTATCTTTATTACATGGGATGTTGTGAAGATTGCCTAACTTGCGACATTGCTTTCAATGCGCTTATGCCTCTAAGTCATGCCTCGACACGTGGGAGCTATAGCCGCATCGAGGGTGTTATAGTTTCCAACCCTAGGCGCAGGGGGAGGCCCAAGTGGGGTGCACCAGCCCACTAGGGGCTGGTTCCCCTCCCACTTCAGCCAATGGGGTCCTCCGGGATAGGTGGCCCCACCCGGTGGACCCCCGGGACCCTTCCGGTGGTCCCGGTACAATACCGATTACCCCCAAAACTTTCCCGATGGCCGAAACTTGACTTCCTATATAAATCTTCACCTCCAGACCATTCCGGAACTCCTCGTGATGTCCGGGATCTCATCCGGGACTCCGAACAACTTTCGGGTTACCATATGCTAATATCTCTACAACCCTAGCGTCACCGAACCTTAAGTGTGTAGACCCTACGGGTTCGGGAGACATGCAGACATGACCGAGATGCCTCTCCGGTCAATAACCAACAGCGGGATCTGGATACCCATGTTGGCTCCCACATGCTCCACGATGATCTCATCGGATGAACCATGATGTCGAGGATTCAATCAATCCGTATACAATTCCCTTTGTCAATCGGTACGTTACTTGCCCGAGACTCGATCGTCGGTATCCCAATACCTAGTTCAATCTCGTTACCGGCAAGTCACTTTACACGTGCCGTAATGCATGATCTCGTGATCAACCACTTGGTCACATTGAGCTCATTATGATGATGCATTACCGAGTGGGCCCGGAGATACCTCTTCGTCATACGGAGTGACAAATCCCAGTCTCGATTTGTGCCAACCCAACAGACACTTTCGGAGATACCTGTAATGTACCTTTATAGTCACCCAGTTACGTTGTGACGTTTGGCACACCCAAGGTACTCCTACGGTATCCGGGAGTTGCACAATCTCATGGTCTAAGGAAATGATACTTGACATTCGGAAAAGATACAGCTAACGAACTACACGATCTTTTGAGCTAAGCTTAGGATTGGGTCTTGTCCATCACATCATTCTCCTAATGATGTGATCCCGTTATCAATGACATCCAATGTCCATAGTCAGGAAACCATGACTATCCTTTTGATCAACGAGCTAGTCAACTAGAGGCTCACTAGGGACGTGTTGTGGTCTATGTATTCACACATGTATTACGATTTCCGGATAACACAATTATAGCATGAACAACAGACAATTATCATGAACAAAGAAATATAATACTAACCATTTTATTATTGCCTCTAGGGCATATTTCCAACAGTCTCCCACTTGCACTAGAGTCAATAGTCTAGTTACATTGTGATGAATCGAACACCCATGCAGTTCTGGTGTTGATCATGTTTTGCTCTAGGGAGAGGTTTAGTCAACGGATCTGCCACATTCAGGTCCGTATGTACTTTACAAATCTCTATGTCTCCATTTTGAACACTTTCACGAATGGAGTTGAAGCGACGCTTGATATGCCTGGTCTTCCTGTGAAACCTGGGCTCCTTGGCAAGGGCAATAGCTCTAGTGTTGTCACAGAAGAGAGTCATCGGGCCCGACGCATTGGGTATGACTCCTAGGTCGGTAATGAACTCCTTCACCCAGACTGCTTCTTGTGCTGCCTCCGAGACTGCCATGTACTCTGCTTCACATGTAGATCCCGCCACAACACTTTGCTTGCAACTGCACCAACTTACTGCCCCACCATTCAAAATATACACGTATCCGGTTTGTGACTTAGAGTCATCCAGATCTGTGTCGAAGCTAGCATCGACGTAACCCTTTACGACGAGCTCTTCGTTACCTCCATACACGAGAAACATGTCCTTAGTCCTTCTCAGGTACTTCAGGATATTCTTGACCGCTGTCCGGTGTTCCATGTCGGGATTACTTTGGTACCTTCCTACCAAACTTACGGCAAGGTTTACATCAGGTCTGGTACACAGCATAGCATACATGATAGACCCTATGGCCGAGGCATAGGGGACGACACTCATCTTTTCTCTATCTTCTGCCATGGTCGGGCATTGAGCCGTGCTCAATCTCGTACCTTGCAATACAGGCAAGAACCCCTTCTTTGACTGATCCATTTTGAACTTCTTCAATATCTTGTCAAGGTACGTACTCTGTGAAAGACCAATGAGGCATCTCGATCTATCTCTATAAATCTTGATGCCTAATATATAAGCAGCTTCTCCAAGGTCCTTCATTGAAAAACACTTGTTCAAGTAGGCCTTTATGCTTTCCAAGAATTCTATATCATTTCCCATCAACAGTATGTCATCCACATACAATATGAGAAATGCTACAGAGCTCCCACTCACTTTCTTGTAAATGCAGGCTTCTCCATAAGTCTGCGTAAACCTAAACGCTTTGATCATCTCATCAAAACGAATGTTCCAATTCCGAGATGCTTGCACCAACCCATAAATCGAGCGTTGGAGCTTGCATACCTTGTCAGCATCTTTAGGATCGACAAAACCTTCCGGCTGCATCATATACAATTCTTCCTTAAGGAAACCATTAAGGAATGTCGTTTTGACGTCCATTTGCCATATCTCATAATCATAGAATGCGGCAATTGCTAACATGATTCGGACGGACTTCAGCTTCGCTACGGGTGAGGAAGTCTCATCGTAGTCAACCCCTTGAACTTGTCGATAACCCTTAGCGACAAGCCGAGCTTTATAGATGGTCACATTACCATCCGCGTCTGTCTTCTTCTTAAAGATCCATTTATTTTCTATGGCTCGCCGATCATCGAGCAAGTCAGTCAAAGTCCATACTTCGTTTTCATACATGGATCCTATCTCAGATTTCATGGCTTCCAGCCATTTGTCGGAATCCGGGCCCGCCATCGCTTCTTCATAGTTCGAAGGTTCACCGTTTTCTAACAACATGATTTCCAAGACAGGGTTGCCGTACCACTCTAGTGCGGAACGTGTCCTCGTGGACCTACGAAGTTCAGTAGTAACTTGACCTAAAGTTTCATGATCATCATCATTAACTTCCTCTCTAGTCGGTGCAGGCACCTCAGGAACATTTACTTGAGCTGCGCCACTTACCGGTTCAAGAGGTAATATTTCATCAAGTTCTACTTTCCTCCCACTTATTTCTTTTGAGAGAAACTCTTTCTCTAGAAAGGACCCATTCTTGGCATTTTTCCGACTTGGGTTCGAGATTTTCAGGTTGAAGTTTCTTGACATAAGCATCGCATCCCCAAACTTTTAGAAATGACAGCTTAGGTTTCTTCCCAAACCATAATTCATACGGTGTCGTCTCAACGGATTTCGACGGAGCCCTATTTAAAGTGAATGCGGCAGTCTCTAAAGCATAGCCCCAAAATGACAGCGGTAAATCGGTAAGAGACATCATAGATCGCACCATATCCAATAGAGTGCGATTACGACGTTCGGACACACCATTACGCTAAGGTGTTCCAGGCGGCGTGAGTTGTGAAACTATTCCACATTTTCTTAAGTGTGTGCAAAATTCATGACTCAAGTATTCTCCCCCACGATCTGATCGCAAGAACTTGATTTTCTTGTCACGTTGATTCTCAACCTCACTCTGAAATTCCTTGAACTTTTCAAAAGTCTCAGACTTGTGTTTCATTAAGTAGACATACCCATATCTACTCAAGTCATCAGTGAGGGTGAGAACATAACGATAGCCACCGCGAGCCTCAACACTCATTGGACCGCACACATCAGTATGTATGATTTCCAATAAGTTGGTTGCTCGCTCCATTGTTCCTGAGAACGGAGTCTTGGTCATTTTACCCATGAGGCATGGTTCGCACGTGTCAAATGATTCGTAATCAAGAGACTCTAAAAGTCCATCTGCATGGAGCTTCTTCATGCGTTTGACACCTATGTGACCAAGGCGGCAGTGCCACAAGTATGTGGGACTATCATTATAAACCTTACATCTTTTGGTATTCACACTATGAATATGTGTAGCATTACGCTCGAGATTCATTAAGAATAAACCATTCACCATCAGAGCATGACCATAAAACATATCTCTCACATAAATAGAACAACCATTATTCTCGGATTTAAATGAGTAGCCATCTCGAATTAAACGAGATCCTGATACAATGTTCATGCTCAAAGCTGGCACTAAATAACAATTATTGAGGTTTAAAACTAATCCCGTAGGTAAATGTAGAGGCGGCGTGCCGACGGTGATCACATCGACCTTGGAACCATTCCAGACGCGCATCGTCACCTCGTCCTTCGCCAGTCTCCGCTTATTCCACAGCTCATGCTTTGAGTTACAAATGTGAGCTACCGCACCGGTATCAAATACCCAGGAGCTACTACGAGTACTGGTAAGGTACACATCAATTACATGTATATCACATATACCTTTAGTGTTGCCGGCCTTCTTGTCCGCTAAGTATTTGGGGCAGTTCCGCTTCTAGTGACCACTTCCCTTGCAATAAAAACACTCAGTCTCGGGCTTGGGTCCATTCTTTGGCTTCTTCCCGGCAGCTTGCTTACCGAGCGCGGCAACTCCCTTGCCGTCCTTCTTGAAGTTCTTCTTACCCTTGCCTTTCTTGAACTTAGTGGTTTTATTCACCATCAACACTTGATGTTCCTTTTTGATTTCCACCTCTGCTGATTTCAGCATTGAATACACCTCAGGAATGGTCTTTTCCATCCCCTGCATACTGAAGTTCATCATGAAGCTCTTGTAGCTCGATGGAAGCGACTGAAGGATTTTGTCAATGACCGCGTCATCTGGGAGATTAACTCCCAGCTGAGTCAAGCGGTTATGCAACCCAGACATTCTGAGTATGTGCTCACTTACAGAACTATTTTCCTCCATCTTACAGCTGAAGAACTTGTCGGAGACTTCATATCTCTCGACCCGGGCATGAGCTTGAAAAACCATTTTCAGCTCTTCGAACATCTCATATGCTCCGTGTCTCTCAAAACGCTTTTGGAGCCCCGGTTCTAAGCTGTAAAGCATGCTGCACTGAACGAGGGAGTAATCATCAGCACGTGACTGCCAAGCATTCGTAACGTCTTGGTTCTCTGGGACAGGTGCGTCACCTAGCGGTGCTTCTAGGACATAATCTTTCTTGGCAGCTATGAGGATGATCCTCAGGTTCCGGACCCAGTCCGTATAGTTGCTGCCATCGTCTTTTAGCTTGGTTTTCTCTAGGAACGCGTTGAAGTTGAGGACAACATGGGCCATTTGATCTACAAGACATATTGTAAAGATTTTAGACTAAGTTCATCTAATCAAATTACTCAATGAACTCCCACTCAGATAGACATCCCTCCAGTCATCTAAGTGAAACATGATCCGAGTTAACTAGGCCGTGTCCGATCATCACGTGAGACGGACTAGTCAACATCAGTGAACATCTTCATGTTGATCATATCTTCTATACGACTCATGCTCGACCTTTCGGTCTTCTGTGTTCCGAGGCCATGTCTGTACATGCTAGGCTCGTCAAGTCAACCTAAGTGTATTGCGTGTGTAAATCTGGCTTACACCCGTTGTATTCGAACGTTAGAATCTATCACACCCGATCATCATGTGGTGCTTCGAAACAATGAACCTTCGCAACGGTGTACAGTTAGGGGGAACACTTTCTTGAAATTATTACGAGGGATCATCTTATTTAAGCTACCGTCGTTCTAAGCAAATAAGATGTAAAACATGATAAACATCACATGCAATCAAATAGTGACATGATATGGCCAATATCATTTGCTCCTTTTGATCTCCATCTTCGGGGCTCCATGATCATCGTTGTCACCGGCATGACACCATGATCTCCATCATCATGATCTCCATCATCGTGTCTTCTTGAAGTTGTCTCGTCATCTATTACTTCTACTACTATGGCTAACGCTTTAGCAATAAAGTAAAGTAATTACATGACGTTTATGTTGACACGCAGGTCATAAATAAATAAAGACAACTCCTATGGCTCCTGTCGGTTGTCATACTCATCGACATGCAAGTCGTGATTCCTATTACAAGAACATGATCATATCATACATCACATATATCATTCATCACATCCTTTGGCCATATCACATCACAAAACACTTGCTGCAAAAACAAGTTAGATGTCCTCTAATTGTTGTTGCAAGTTTTTACGTGGCTGCTATAGGTTTCTAGCAAGAACGTTTCTTACCTACGCCAAAACCACAACATGAATTGCCAATTTCTATTTACCCTTCATAAGGACCCTATTCATCGAATCCGATCCGACTAAAGTGGGAGAGACAGACACGCGCCAGCCACCTTATGCAACTAGTGCATGTCAGTCGGTGGAACCAGTCTCACGTAAGCGTACGTGTAAGGTCGGTCCGGGCCGCTTCATCCCACGATGCCGCTGAATCAAGATAATACTAGTAACGGCAAGCAAATTGACAATATCGACGCCCACAACTGCTTTGTGTTCTACTCATGCATAGTAACTACGCATAGACCTAGCTCATGATGCCACTGTTGGGGAACGTAGCAGAATTTTAAAAAAATTCTACGCATCACCAAGATCAATCTATGGAGTCATCTAGCAACGAGGGAGAGAGGAGTGCATCTACATACCCTTGTAGATCGCGTGCGGAAGCGTTCAAGAGAACGGGGTTGATGGCGTCGTACTCGACGTGATCCAAATCACCGATAACCTAGTGCCGAACGGACGGCACCTCCACGTTCAACACACGTACGGTTGGGAAGACGTCTCCTCCAACTTGATCCAGCAAGGGGGAAGGAGAGGTTGATGAAGATCCAGCAGCACGACGGCGTGGTGGTGGAAGCAACGGTGATCTCGGCAGGGCTTCGCCAAGCGCAGGGAGACGGAGGAGTGTCACGGGAGGGAGAGGGAGAGGCCAGGGGCTTGGGTGCGGCTGCCCTCCCTCCCCCCCACTATAAATAGGGTGCCTAGGGGGGCACCGGCCCTAGGAGATCCAATCTCCTAGGGGGGCGGCGCCCAAAGGGGGTGCCTTGCCCCCCAAGGCAAGGGTGGCGCCCCCCACCCCTAGGGTTTCCAACCCTAGGCGCAGGGGGAGGCCCAAGGGGGGCGCACCAGCCCACTAGGGGATGGTTCCCCTCCCACTTCAGCCCATGGGGCCCTCCGGGATAGGTGGCCCCACCCGGTGGACCCCCGGGACCCTTCCCGTGGTCCTGGTACAATATCGATTACCCCCGAAACTTTCCCGATGGCCGAAAATTGACTTCCTATATATAAATCTTCACCTCCGGACCATTTCGGAACTCCTCGTGACGTCCGGGATCTCATCCGGGACTCCAAACAAATTTCGGGTTACCATATGCTAATATCTCTACAACCCTAGCGTCACCGAACCTTAAGTGTGTAGACCCTACGGGTTCGGGAGACATGCAGACATGACCGAGACGCCTCTCCGGTCAATAACCAACAGCGGGATCTAGATACCCATGTTGGCTCCCACATGCTCCACGATGATCTCATCGGATGAACCACGATGTCGAGGATTCAATCAATCCGTATACAATTCCCTTTGTCAATCGGTACGTTACTTGCCCGAGACTCGATCGTCGGTATCCCAATACCTAGTTCAATCTCGTTACCGGCAAGTCACTTTACTCGTGCCGTAATGCATGATCCCATGATCAACCACTTGGTCACATTGAGCTCATTATGATGATGCATTACCGAGTGGGCCCAGAGATACCTCTCCGTCATACGAAATGACAAATCCCAGTCTCGATTCGTGCCAACCCAACAGATACTTTCGGAGATACTTGTAATGTACCTTTATAGTCACCAAGTTACGTTGTGACGTTTGGCACACACAAGGTACTCCTACGGTATTCGGGAGTTGCACAATCTCATGGTCTAAGGAAATGATACTTGACATTCGGAAAAGCTATAGCTAACGAGCTACACGATCTTTTGAGCTAAGCTTAGGATTGGGTCTTGTCCATCACATCATTCTCCTAATGATGTGATCCCGTTATCAATGACATCCAATGTCCATAGTCAGGAAACCATGACTATCCTTTTGATCAACGAGCTAGTCAACTAGAGGCTCACTAGGGACGTGTTGTGGTCTATGTATTCACACATGTATTACGATTTCCGGATAACACAATTATAGCATGAACAATAGACAATTATCATGAACAAAGAAATATAATAATAACCATTTTATTATTGCCTCTAGGGCATATTTCCAGCAGGAGGAAGAAGAGATGAGATAGCAAATGGATCCGGTTGGTCTTCGAGGTGGATTTGGTGCAATTTGGGGTGGGGTCGGGCTGTCGGGTCAGACGTGGCGGGCGCATATCCGCCCCATATTTGGGCTGGATATGAGGGGAGCCAGTCAGCCCGGGCGTTTGAGGGTCGTTTAAGGGGCCCGTCTGGGTCAAAAAATCATGATCGGGCGGCTCGTCCGGGCGTATGAGACGGGTTTGAGAGGTCTGGTTGTAGATGCTCTTAGTGAGCGATAATTATTACTCTAGCTAAGTTTTGGGGGAACATGTAGATATTATCTTTTTTCCTCCTCTGCAAGAAAGATCTTCTCCTCCTGCTGGCGCCGCCACCTCTAGGCTAAGGAGGTGCAGAGGATCTCGGACCCCCACCGACGGGAGGGACCCCGTTCTCATTCTTGTTAGATTCAGCGTCTTGGTTGGGGATGTGTGGTGGCAGCGATGTCACTTAGTAGGAATAATGTGTCCCACGTTCTATCCCTGTCCAGATGGTGCATTTAGTATCGTTGGAGGGTATGTGGAGGTTTGTCTCCGTCGGATCTCATGGGGTTTGGTCGGTGTTGGTCTTCGATGGATCTATTTGGATCCGATCTTTGTTCATCTTTGTTTAGGTGTTTACAAGTTTGGCCCTTTTGATCTACGACTTTCTTCATCGGTTTGGTTGCTGCTCTGGTGCGCTAGTCCTATGGGGCCTTAACACGACAGCTTCCCGATTGTCTACTACAACAAGGTTTTCCCGGCTTCGGTGAGGGAGAGCGATGATGGCGACGTGCCTTCGGCTCGCTCCAGTGCTTGTAGTAGTCGCTAGGTGGTCCATGTACATGGTTGTAATTTTTATTACCTTTGTTGTTCTTTGCACTGCCATAATTAAAGAAGAATATATTAGAAGTTTCTCGCAAAAAATATTACACTAGCTAATTGTCCAATTTTCTTTTGGGAAACACGAGTATCACTACAGGAAAAACACATGTTGCTAAGTATTACGAAGTAAGGTATTGGGTGCTCAGCTTAGGGATAGTAAGCCAAGTACATAATACATAATGCACGGCAAAAAAAGGAGATCTCAGCTAGGTGACAGTAAGCCTAGTGTAGATTTAAAACACACTGGGTTCAAATGAAGCTCGACATATAGCCCAGGAGGATCTTGGTTTACAGAAGGACCTGACATAGTTTGTTGCCACATGGCCACCACGGAGGTGGTTGACGGCTCCGTGACGGCGTACACTATGCTTTACGTTCTTTTTTTGCAAAACTATATTGTATATGCAAAATGACTTTTTAATGTTTTCCAATGCATTTATAATTTACTTATTGCATTTTATTACTTTTTACTCTCTTTCTCACCCATTCTCTACTGCTAGTTTTCATCACCCTTTTGATGCCCTTGATGTACTTTCCAACCTCTCTCTAATTACCATTACTTTGCCACTTTAAAGTTGTGGCATTACCTTAGCCTCCCCCCCCCCAATAGTTTACCCAATTTAGATCTTCCAACCATAATTCATGTGATTTGACGAGTCCCCTATTCGGTAAGCCTAGAAAAGTGTACCCCCTGCCTTTTCTTGAAAAGTGATGATTCCATCTGGACTATTCTCTTTATGTGTGTTATAATTGGTCACAGGACCTGAGCAACAAAAAAGAAGACAATTACTGACAAGAATTCGGTTGGGGCATATAATATAGCTACCGAGTGGGAATCTGGTGAACTTTAGTGTGACACCAGCACTGTGAGGTGACGGGAGGTAATCTTATGAAAACATGAGATCAATCTTGGTTTGACATGTCCCTACGGCCTACCCTATCATGAACAAAGAGAACATCATCATGTCCTCCCCCCATTTTAAGTCAGTCAAAGCCCTAGACCAAGCGGGGCCTATAGATCGGTGCTTCCTCCAAAACCACGTGAGGGAGGGGCGGAAAACCTCCACCACTTGCATCTGGCCCTAATATATCTATACAAGGATGGTGTGATGTTTAAATATCAAATACACAACTTTAATGTGGCACTTGTTTAACAAACAGGTCTATCTCGGACAAAGGTTCAGGACCCCCACTTCGAGGCGATAGGAGGGGATCTTGTGAAGTCATGGGCTCAATCTTAGTTTGAAATGTCATTGTGACCTAATCTAACACAAACAAAGAGAAAGTCACCATGGTCAACCCCCTTTGTAGCCAGTCAAAGCCCTAAACCAAGTGGGGCCCATGGATCAGTGCTTCGTCTAAAACTACGCGAGGGAGGATCATAAAAATTCACCACTTGCATGTGGCCCTAATATATGTATATAAGGGTGGTGTGATATTTAAATATCCAATACACAACTTTGATGTGGCACTTGATTCACAAACAGGACTATCTGACATGTAGGTTCTTTATTTAGAGTGTGACATCCCCACTTCAAGGCGACAAAAGGGAATCTTGTGGAGACTTGGGCTCAATCTTGGTTTGGCATGTCACTATGACCTACCCTAGCACAAACAAAGAGAAAGCCACCATGGTCAACCCTTTTTGGAAGCCGGTCACAACCCTAGACCAAGTGGGGCCCACGACTTAGCGCTTCACCCAAAACGCCACGCGAGGGTCGTTCAAAAAATCTACACCAATTGCATGTGGGCCTAATATATGTATACAGGGATTCTGTGATGTTTAAATACCCAATACACAACTTTCATGTCGTATTTGTGTCACAAACATGACTATCTAGCACGAAGGTTCTATACTTACAGTGTGACACTCCCACTTTGAGGTGACAAGAGGGAATCTTGTGAAGACATGGGCTCAATATTGGTTTGACATGAACCTATGGCCTACCCTAACACAAACAAAGAAAAAGTCACTATTGTCTACCACTTTTCAAAGCCAATCAAAGCCCTGGACCAAGCAGGGCCCATGGATTAGCGCTTTGTCCGAAACCACGCGAGGAGGGCTGAAAAACCTCCACCACCTGCATGTAGCCCTAATATATGTATAAAAGGTGGTTTTATGTAAATATCCAATACACAACTTTGACATGGCACTTGCTTCACAATAGGATTATCCGGCACGAAGGTTCTAGACTTAGAGTATGACAACCCCACCCCCACCCACACCCACACACTTCAAGACGATGAGAGGGAATCTTATGAAGACATGGGATCAACCTTATTTTGACATGTCACTATGACCTACCCTAACATAAACAAACAGAAAATCACCATGGTCAATCCCCTTTCAAAGCCGGTCAAATCCCTAGACCAAGCGGCCCACAGATTAGCGCATCTTTTGAAAATGTGCGAGGGGATTCTAAAAACGTCCAACACTTGCATGTGAACCTAATATATATACAAGGGTGGTGTGATGATTAAATATCCAATACACTACTTTGATGGGACACTTGCTTCACAAATAGGACAATCCAACACGTAGGTTCTGGATTTAGAGACGTCAAGAATCCAAGCCACCCATGTCGAGACGATTTAGGCCAGTTGGGTAGGGCACCTCTAACAAGGGTTGAGCCACACATCGGGCAGAATTAGGGTTGCAAGATCTATCGTTCTAGACCTTCACGGGACATGTCGATTACTCCAACCCCTACACTGAGCTTGTGGAGAATATTCCTCCATGTAATTCAAGACCTCCATGTCTTAGGCCAACTCCAATGCACAACCCCAAATCGTCCGCCCGCATTCGTTTGGGGTAAAACGGACAGAAACTGCAGCCTAACTTGCGGGAGCAAGTGGACAAATGTCTGTTTTCGGTCCGCTTTCGACCCATTTCCGGCACAAGTTTGGGTCGCGTTTGCGGCCAAACGGACACGAGCGGACGGTCGCGACGCGTGGCCTTGTCCGCCCCTGGCCCGCCCGCCGGTGACACACCCGTTCCTTTTTCTATTCCCCCCCCCCCCCCCCCCCCCCCTCCCCCCCCCCCCCCCCGCAAACTCCGGTCGCACACCCTGCCCCTCTCCCTTCTCATCCTAGCCGCCGTCGCCTCCATCGTGGCCGTGTAGCTGCCGAGCACGACCACGCGCTCTCCACAGCACGAGCTGTGTCCAACCCCCGCCCAGCTCAACCAATGGCCGGATTTGGAGCGGATCTAGCCGGATTTGTGCGTGGCAGGCCACTAGAGGCTGCGGCGCACCATGGACTGCCCGGGTGCCGGTCCGCACAGCCCCGGCAACGCCCCCAGGCTACATGCGGGTACTAACTCCCCCTCTAGCCGCTTGCATCTACCCCGTCGGCGGTTCGTCAAATACACCAATGGCCGTTGTTCGGGCTCGGTGCTGGCCCAAATGCTCGTCGGCACACCGATGCCGCCCATAAAGTGTGACGACTGTCCACTGAAGGTCGTGCACCGTGTGTCTACAACGCCAGAACACCCCGAATGGATGTTTGTCAAGTGCAAAAATGATGGGGTATGTGCTAGTTTAGCTTCGGTTGTGATTCTGGATTCAGTTCGTTTTGCTTACAATCAAATATTTATTGTGTAGAAAGGATGCAACTTTTTGTTTTGGGAAGAAGAATACATCGATCTGCTGATAGCATGCAATTTAGTAGATGTTCGTGCACTTCTTGCTAGAGTAGACTCTAGAGACGAGAGTAGATGTGCGGAAGCAACTGTTGAAGATGTGCCCTAGAGGCAATCATGTGATGATGATATTCCCCTATGTATTCATGAGTCTTTTGTATTGTCCTTGAATGTCATCAATGATATGTATCAATAAGTATGTGACTTGTTTGTGGAACTATGTATTGTATGATGAGCCATGCAAAGTTACCAAGTAAAAGTCCCTCACGTTAGGGTTTCTGTTCCTCTCGGGCGACGGCGGCGATGGTCGTCTATCGTAGAGATCTTATCTCCCCTACGATCCCCTCCCCGCCGGTGATAGTCGGGGCTCTCAAGTCTCGGCTGAGGGGCGGAGGTGGGGGCTGGTTTGGGACCACACCGCCCGCGGATCATCAGCACTCTCGGGCAAGAGAAACCATGGATAAGCCGGTGTCGAGTTCAGGGTCTGCAACCACCAATCTCGAAGCCATGATGGATAAACTAAGTCTGAAGGAAGGGGGCCTGCAGGATGTGATTGTTGAGGATGATGAGCTACTGGAGGAGGCAAATCGTTGGATGGCTATCGCTAGGGTTCATACAGACAAGACCTACAGCCAATATTAGTTCTACCGGACCATGAGGATCGCGTGGGACTTGGCGAAAGAGGTAAAGATCCGGCCCCTTGAGGGCAATCTTTACACGTTGCAATTCTCGTGCCTGGGTGACTTGGAAAGAGTAATGGAAGAGGGGCCATGGAGTTTCAAGGGTAAAGTTGTGGTTCTGGCACCCTATGACGGCTTCACGAAGCCTTCGAAGATAGAGCTCAAAAAACTTGAGATATGGATGCAGATCCACGATCTGCCAGATGGCTTTTTTACTAAGATAGAAGCGTTGTCAACAACAGTAGGCGAATTCATCTATGCCGAACCAAAATCTCAGGACTTTGAAGGAAACTTTGCCCGGGTTCGTGTGAGGACTGATGTCACCAAGCCGCTGAAGAATGTTGTATCACTAGTTGTCAAGAAAAAGGAGAAACTCGAGAGGGTCGTCTTCAGAGTCAAGTATGAAAGGCTGCCTGATTGGTGTGCTGTTTGTGGCAATCTAGGCCACCTGTTCAAGGAGTGCGGCGACGGGGTTCATCCTCCTAAGGCACTTGTGTTCAAAGATCTAAAGGCAAGCTGGTTCAGAGGGCCTGGCAGTGGGCCGGGAGCAGGAAACGGGGCAAGAGGGGGACACGGCAAAGGTCGGTCAGGTAGAGGAGGTGGACGTGCTAATGCACAGTACAACACGGACCACAATCAGGACCTTGAGGACCCAAAATGCACTGAGATGGATGTTGCGATGGAGGATGCAGAAAAGACCAGAAAGAGGGTAGCGGCGAGCACAGTTGTTGCAGCCGACCCCAAGTCAGGCAAGGGTAGCCAAAATCTGGGGGGAAACACAAGCCAACCCATGTTGCTACCCCCACCGGTTATTCCACCTAGCCCAACATCAAAACAGGAGCCGAAAAGGAACACACCAAGCACCTCCACCAATGATACAACCTTGGCAAAGACCACAGTACCAAGCAAAAACCCAGATGCGCGTTTGGCGGGCCCCAATGGTGGGTCATGCCTAGCGCAATGAGTCTCCTTTGTTGGAACTGCCGTGGAGTTGGCAAGGCCGCGACAGTTCGAGAGCTTCGTGATCTGGCGAGGTAGTTTGCCCCCTCTATTCTTTGCATCTTAGAAACACAAATTGAGGGTATGAGAGTTGAAAGCTTGGTAGATACTCTAGGTTTTAATAAAAGTTTTGCTGTAAGCAGTCTGGTAGGAGTGGTGGTCTTGGAATTTTTTGGAATGATGAAATAAAAGTTGAGGTTATTGGCTACTCCAAGTATCATAATGATGTTCTAGTGGATGAGATGGTTGATTTTCAGGTCAGAATTACCTTTGTATATGGGGAAGCACAGGTTCCAGAGAGGTATAAAACCCGGGATACTCTTCGAGGGATAGCAGAAACACAGAACAGGCCGTGGGCAATTTTGGGCGATTTCAATGAAGTGTTACACATCCATGAACATGATGGGATCGGGAACCGAAGTCAAGCCCAAATAGATGCGTTCCGAGATGCGATTGACACTTGTGGTCTATCTGACATAGGGTACTCGGGCACGGACTGGACGTTTGAGAAAAAAGTTGCAGGGGACACTTATACACGGGTGAGGCCGGACAGATGTCTAGTTAATCCAGAGTGGTCCATGTCATTGCCATTTGTAGCTCTAAGTCACAAGGATGCAGCGGGTTCAGATCGTATTCCCATTCTACTCACATTACGTGAGGTGCATGCATGCAAAGGAGGGCCCAGGCTTTTTAAATATGAAACAATGTGGGAGAGGGAAGATTCTTTATTTACGACAGTGAGCAACAGGTGGAGAAACAGGTGGAGCATGCAGGAGACAGATTGTGTCGATGCGCTGCGCGCCAAACTAGGCGACTTGGCGGGGGATTTGACGGACTAGGACCACACCCAGTTTGGTTCAGTTAAAGCTGAGATCCGCCAGTTGAGAAAGGCGCTTGAGACTTGCTCTCTGTCCCAGGCAGATCAGGGCCAACGCGGGAGGAGACAAAGATTGCAGACATATTAATTGAACTCTTCCATCGAGAGAGATGCTCTGGCGTCAGAGGGCGCGCCTGGACTGGCTAACCCATGGAGACAAAAATACTTATTTTTTTCACATGCGAGCAAGCCGCCGTCGCCGCAAAAACCAAATTAAATCCCTTCAGTGGGAGGATGGGCAGATGACCGAGGATAGCAATGAGATGGAGGCTATGGCCACAGAATTTTATAAAAACTTGTACAACTCCGAAGGGACCCACGACATGGAACAAGTTTTGGACACGGTGCTAACTAAAGTAACACCAGCTATGAATGATATCCTTAATTACCGTATACTTAGCAAGAGGTCAAGCAAGCATTGTTTCAGATGTTTCCCATCAAGGCCCCGGGTCCGGATGGCTTCCCAGCCCACTTTTTCCAGCAAGACTGGGATGTTTGTGGGGGTGATGTGACGAAGGTTGTTCTTAAGATCGTAGAGGGAACGGAATCAGCGGCATGCATAAATGATACCATCCTAGTTCTGATTCCAAAGGTAAAAAATCCCACACTTCTATCACAGTTCCGTCCAATTAGTTTGTGCAATGTACTCTATAAGATTTCCTCGAAGGTCATCTCCAACAGACTGAAACAAATATTGCCAGATATAATCTCTGAGGAGTAGTCAGCATTTGTCCCAGGCAGATTAATTACCGATAACATAATTACTGCTTATGAATGTTTGCATTTTATGAAGAGGAACGGGGCAAAAAAGCATAAATCTTGTGCCTTGAAGCTGGACATGACGAAGGCATATGACAGGGTTGACTGGACGTACCTCAAGGCTATAATGCTCAAACTGGGGTTCAATATCAAATGGGTGGATATTGTGATGGGCCTGGTTACTTCGGTACAATTCTCAGTCATGTTTAATGGGAAAAAGCTTCAGCAGTTCATGCCATCGCGTGGGATCCGGCAAGGGGACCCGATATACCCATACTTGTTCTTGTTAGCAGCAGAGGGCCTATCGTGCCTCCTAAAATCAAAAGGCGAGTCATCCAACTTGAGTGGAGTATAGGTGGCGCCCACGGCACCACAAGTGAACCATCTCCTATTCGCTGATGACAGCCTGTTGTTCTTCAAGGCAAACGGTGTGGGTGCTACCGAGGTGAACCAGCTGCTAGAGATTTATAGCCAGGCAATAGGTCAGCGCATTAATTATGCAAAATCTTCCATATTTTTTAGCAAAGGAGTTCCTGGCAATATTCGGGCTGAGATAAAAGGCATCTTGAATGTCCCGAACAAAACCTTGAGCGAGAAATATTTGGGTATGCCATCTGATGTTGGAAGCTCAAAAAACGGTGCATTTAGATACCTGAAAGACAGGTTGTGGAGTAAAATTCAGGGTTGGATAGAGAGGACCATGTCAACAGCAGGGAAGGAAGTTCTAGTTAAATCGGTGGTGCGGGCTGTGCTGGTGTTTTCCATGTCATGTTTTAAGCTACCCAGGGGCCTTTGTGAACACCTAAATATGCTAATAAGAAAATTTTGGTGGGGGGGCACAAATGGGCAACGCAAACCACACTGGGTATCATGGAAGGCAATGACACAACCTAAAAGTATGGGAGGACTGGGATTCAAAGACTTCGAGCTCTTTAATTTGGCAATGCTTGCTAAACAAGCATGGCGCTTGCTACAGGATCCCGGGTCGCTGAGTGGAAGAATATTGAAAAGTGTTTACTTTCCAAATACATCAATTCTGCATGCGACTTTAGGGAATCACCCAAGTCAGTTTTGGAGAGCCATCATTGAAGGTCGGGACACTTTGAAACAAGGGCTGATCAGGCGTATTGGCAATGGTAACAGTATGAAAATCTGGGAGGATAACTGGCTACCTCGCAAGGAGATGATGAGGCCCTACAGATGCATATCTCCCCCCTGTCATGGTTTCAGAGCTCATCAACGCAACAATTGCCACATGGAATATCCCGCTAGTGAATTCCACTTTCATGACCTTTGATGTGACGGTAATTTCAGGCATACCACTGTGTACTATGAACATGCAGGATTTTTGGAGCTGGGCACATGACCGAAGTGGCCAATTCTTAGTACGTTCGGCCTATAATATGCTTGTGGCGACAAAACAGAGAAGAGAAGCTTGGCTTGAAGGATCTGCGGGATCATCAAACACTCGCACCAACGAAGGATCATGGAAAACCTTGTGGAAGACAACGGTCCCGTCCAAAGTGTGTATGTTCTTGTGGAGGTTGTCAAAGCAATCCTTACCTATGGAGGACGTCAGAGCACACCGTAAAATGTTGACAACAAGTACCTGCGGCTTCTGCGGGGTTCAGGATTCATGGCGGCATTCCCTCCTAGAATGCACTAGTGTACCAAGATGCACCTGGGCATTGGTAGACGAAGAGCTGAGTTGCATTTTGGCTGCCTCCACATAAACAAGTGCCAAGAGCTGGCTCTTCAGCCTGCTGGATACCTTATCGCATGAGAAATTTGTCCTAGTGGAGGTTACCCTATGGGCAATATGGACATCTCGACGAAAGGCCATTCATGAGGCTATTTTCCAAACACCGCATGCAATACAAATGTTCATTACTCGGTTTATTGCAGATTTGGAAGCTATCTGTAGCCCAAATCCTACACGGGCTGCTTCGGCGAGGACAGGTACATCGATACAGAGGCTGAGGGCACCTCCAGCAACATAATCCAAAATTCATGTTGATGTAGGAGTATGTACCCGCAAAGGAGGAGCAGTCGTAGCCGTGTGCAGGGATAGCCAGGGCTTGTTCTTGGGTAGCTCGGCACTTGTCATTCCAGGAATTTGGGATCCAGCCACGCTTGAGGCGATGGCATGCCATGAGGGCATTGCACTGGCAGAAGATCTCAATATTCAACGCTTTGTGCTATCGTCTGATTGCAAGCAGGTGATTGGGGACATCGCTAAAGGAAACCAAGGACCCTACGAAGCCATTATCATGAAAATTATCTCTAGATCGTCACCACTTTCTTGTACCTTTACTTTTGAAAGTCTTCGATGTAATTTCGAAGCTCATAAGTTAGCTAAGTTTGCTTTGTCTTTAGCTCAGGGGCGTCATGTGTGACTTGGCCAGCCGCATGACCAAACTTGTATCCCACTTTCTGTGGATTTTGAATAAAGTGGCTTTACCCCCTCAAAAAAATGTATTGTATGATGATCGTTGTAATGGCCCCTAGCTGATAGACCTGAGGTCCTCTCATGTTCTCGGTATGAGGATCGACTCACTTAGGGTCTATCAAATGCTACTCCATAACTGGGTAGTTATAAAGGTAGCTTTCGAGTGTGTTGTGAGACATTGCCGCGAGACATGGTTGACCAAGATGGGATTTGCCCCCCCCCTCTGTATGGAGAGATATTCTCTGGGCCCTCTCGAGTGATCAGATTCGGAAAGCATGGCCATGCGACTTCGGTTAAGTGTTAACCAAGTTCGGGAATCTGTATCACGTTTTCGAGAAGAGAGCTCGAGCTACCACAAGGGTGACAAGTACTCGCCTTGAGCTCGACAACAAATATCGTGAGGCAAAAGGAATGTTGCATATGACACATTGTCGAGGTTCGTCAAACGACTTTACGCACACATGGGAGCTGGCACGTTCTGCTAGGAGCCGCTACCAAGTATCGACTCTAGTAGTGTCCATGTGTATGTGAACCTATAAGGTCGCACACTTAAGGGGCTGCAGCCCATTCGGATTGGATCCGAGTGGAAAATGGAAGCAGACTCCCAGTGGGCTCAAGTGTTCAACCCACCTCGGAGGTCTATATAAAGGGGAGTGAGCACACCTCTTAGGTTTGATCTTTTGCCTCCCTGGACAGCCACCACCACTCCCCACGCCCAGGCCGCGCGACCGGACCAAGCAGTCCGCCGCTCGACACTGCTCCCCACACGTGTGGATACCTTGGAGGCATCGCACTTGCGGTGCTCGGACGAACCGTTCGAATGATCCATGAGGAACCATTCGCGTGTCTTCGTTGTTCGCAGGAGATCGACGACGCGAGGAGGAGACACCCCGGGAGATCGGCGACACGACGTGACGCCCTGAGATATGTGATGACTTGGGAAGAACCCTAGCTTGTTCCATCTCTCTCTTGTGGATGATTTGGATCAACTATTTATCCATGTGTACATTTTGTTGTGATATGTGTTACTTTTCCTTGTGAGCTTGTATTCTTCCTCAAATCCACCTCAAATTCATGAATAGCAGGTCATCAGATAGACTTGCCCCGTATCATTGGGTCTATCTTCGATGTCGAATGTTTTCCCCGTCAATTCGCTTTTTGGTAATCTGGTTAAGGAAATCAAGGTCATAATGGAAGAACGGGGTTTAAACCTCTTAAGATAGCCAGGTCACATAATGAGGTACCTCATTATCTCGCAAATTATGTGTGGACAGCTCGAAGCACCGCTTGTTGGTTGCATAGGGGGGCGGATTTCTTCAAGAAATTATACTAGCAGATTGTAAGCCCGTTGCTATGGAATAAAACTCTTTGGTTCCCACCCAAAAATAATCTGGCAAGGTTTAGGTTTAAAGAAAAATATTGTTAAGGTCTCATAAACCGACGCCTAGCTAGGACACAAATGAATTAATCCGTCAAGCTTAATCTGTGGTAAAGTTCCCCTTAAAAGAAAACTCAGGTAAAGCTCTGCCTATCATATCGAAATGACAATGATGAGCACATGATTAATCTCTATCATTCCATAACTAAAGCCAGATGACTATCAATGGATGCATCTGTAGAACCAGCATATCATACATGGCTCCAGCTTGTTCATTCATGGTCTCCCTCACCTCACGCACGCTTATAATACGCCAAATGAATGGACGTAACGTAATCCCCGATATCGGCTTAGCTCCCGGTGTCTATGCGCGCCCATATTTCCGTGTCCTCTGCGCCGCGTACCGCTAACTAAGTCCAAGCGTTCACACCCCATGGTTAATTATTGCCTAAAAATACCTGATGCTTTCTCAACTTGCTTATACATAATCTAAAATATGTTGTGTAGCATGACAAGGTATTGCACTGTTTGCGTAACATGCATGAACATGCAAAGGTGTTGCTCAACTTGTTGCCATATCTCCAGAATTCATAAAGCATATCATGCTTAAATCTTGTCTCATCTCTCCAAAACAAATGATACATCGAGAGGACAACCTAGCAGTCTTGAAACCGATCGAATCACACATGGCCACGTCTGATCATGCATACGTACGTAAGCTACTACGTCAAACAGCTCGACCCCATCCCATGCATGCATCCATATCACCAGGCTATAAATACAACTCTCTCCAAGCTCTCTTGCATCCCAAACCCAAAGCACTGGAGTAGCTATATCATTCTAGCACACCCACACAATCACAATGGCACCCAGTGCTGCCCTCTTCGTCGCCCTGAGCCTCCTCCTCTCCGCCGTCGCCGCCCACGGCTGCGGAAGCACCTATTGCCAACCGCCGGTCGTCGTGCCGACACCACCCATCGTCGTTCCGCCGCCATACCATGGAGGAGGAGGGCACGGCCACGGCCACGGCGGGCAGTGCTCCATCAACGTGCTCAACCTGAGGGTGTGCGCCAACGTTCTCAGCGGACTGCTCGGCCTCAAGATCGGCGTTCCGGTGCACGACCAATGCTGCCCGCTGCTCCAGGGGTTGGCCGACCTTGACGCCGCCGTCTGCCTCTGCACCGCCGTCAGGGCCAACATCCTCGGCCTCCACCTCAACGTGCCTGTGGACATCAGCCTCCTCCTCAACCACTGCGGCAAGAAGTGCCCGTCCGGTTTCACTTGCCCAGCCCATTAACAGAAGTACCGTTTTGCATGGGCGCCCAATAAGATTTGCTTTCCGTACTTCGTTTTCATGATATGTGGAACTGTTCCACTCCCACATTTTAATTGTGTAACCAGTACTACTACAGTATTTATTTATTTTTGGCAAACAAGCATGTACTCTTCATATTGATAAATATCAACAGTGAGCAATAATTATTACTCTAGCTAATTGTCCAATTGTAGCTTCTTCCTTTTTGCGAATTTGTACAAAATAGCTTGCAGCTTTTTCTAGAAATAATCCACTTTTTTAGTTATTGACAAAAAGGGAAAAAGGCGATCAACGGGACGAACAGATGCAGCATGACCATCTACAATTAATGATGGCAACCCTAGGGTAATAGGGAAGGTGCTCCAACAACAACACCTCCATGAAAGAAATGACGTTGAAACAACACTGTCACTAGATACAAATAGTCAAATACTAAGGCTGCGTTTGGCAGCAAAGTTATTTTAAAGTTTTCTGGCAATACCGCGGTTTCTGAAAGAAAAAACATGGTTTTAAATACTTTGATGCGTTTGGCTTCAGCAAAAACTAAAGTTTTGTAAACCACGGTATCTCTGAAACCATGGTCTTTTTGGAGTATCTGGAAAAGAGGTCCTGACCTCTTTTTTCTAGACAGAGCGGAGAGAAAAGATCGGGGCGATCGCATCGCAGTTGACATCGCCGTCTACTCGAGATAACAGTATCCAGCTGCGATCCTTTTTCTTTTTCTGTTAGTATATGGTAAACGGCATGTATTATATCTCCTAGACCGATTCAGTTAGATTTGTTTACCACGTGCTAGTCTCCATCTATTCTCTTCATCATGAGCGAATCAAGCTCACCAAGGGATAGACATATTCTACGTATCCTAGCATCTATAGATCGAGCGGACGTGTGCATGGCGGCTGCATGCTGCCGGCCGTCGTTAACAGCCGCTAATTACTCAGTCATCCATACTAAATACTAGGGTCAAAACTTTGATAAAACAGCACCAGCCAAACACATGTAAAACTGAGAAAAACATTGGTTTTAAGAAACTGTAGTATTCCTCGTCCATCTATCGGAATACCGTGGTTTTCAATTACCACAGTTCTCCAAAAACTTTGCTGCCAAGCTACCCCTAAGGTCAGCTAATAGGTTTTCACCCATTGAAAAAAAGTCTGAGTAAACTTTGAGCAGTGTTTTCAACAAGAGAACAACACGTGAATGCCGCCATTTCTAGGTTCAACCAATGAAGAGTCACCTAATCGAAGTCAAGTGGACACATGGTGTTGACTTTGAGCAACGCCTATGGGCATCCACCATCGACACTGATCCCGTGACGTCGAGAGTCCAAGCCGCCCATGTCGAGCCGATTTAGGCCAGTCATGTAGGAAACCTCTGACAAGGGTTGAGTCACACATCGAGCGGCCAGATCTGCCATTGTAGATGCCCTTCACAGGCCATGTCGAGTACTCCAACCCCAACACCAAACTTGTGGGGAAGATTCCTCCATGTCTTAGAACTTGGGGAAGAACTCTAGCTTGTTTCATCTCTCTCTCTCTCTCTCTCTCTCTCTCTCTCTCTCTCTCTCATGATTTGAATCAACTATTTATCCATGTGTACCTTTTGCTATAATTTGTGCTAGTTTTCCTTCTAATTTCCTCCTCGTTCTTTATGTTCTTTCTCAAATCCACCTTCAATTCATAAAGATAGGACCATCATAGCGCTTGCCTTGTATCATTGGGTCTATTGAACTCCATTCTTACCCTAACAACATGCTCTCGTTATTGGCGGCATTCTTGTTACACTAACAATGCTCATGGTTAGGAAAACAGAATCATTAACAAAAAATGAGTTGGCCCAGAGGTCTGACCAGGGATCTTTGGTTTTTATCTTTCTGCACATTCAACTAGGTTTTCCTTTAAACCTTACATTCAAGAACCATTGCAATTCTAGCATAAAATATAAACTTAGTTGTGCACATGAAAATAGACTAATAACAACTTTATTATTTGTCTTAGTGCATCTCCAACGCTGGCCCCCCAAACTGGACAACGCATTTGTCTGCGGACCAGGGGCGACCAGTCCGCGGACACTGATGTGGGAGCCGGCCATCCAACTATAGTTGCATACATTTCAAACATGATTTCAACAAATTGAATGAATTACATGCAAACCGGATGATCTTCATCTAAACCGGAGCACATTCATTACATTTTTTATATATTTTAATTAAAAAAAGCGACCAGGCCTAAACCTAGCATGTGGCGGCGTCCATCCCCACGTCCTTCTTGTTCCCTTCCAGTGATCTCTGGACTCATCTCGTTGTCTCCATGAGAGGCAGCAATAAGATCCCCGAAGTGAAGGTGCGATCACCGGCAAGGAACAGTAGAACATGGGAGATGGACCGGCCCACATGAGATTTGAGGCCCCGTCGCTTCCATTTCCTACTCATTCTCGTCGGATTATGAGACATGTCCGTCGCTGGTGGACGTGAGATCCACGATGGAAGTGGAGGGGCCGGCACGCTCATCGTCCCACCGGCGCAGTCAATCAGTGTTTGGCGATGCGTAGGACGCGCGGCTGGCTATGTTCTCGTCCGCGATCGCCGGCGTCGTCAACGTCGCCTCCGTGTATGGTTGCGCCACCTGTATGTTGCGAGCGGCGGCTTGAGTGCGGGCGGCCTCATAGAGCGCCTGATGCTCGGCAACGAAGCTGGGATTCGCTGCGACCATTCACCCTGTGCGTTCGGTTTATTCGGTTTACATGGTTCGATTTATATGGTTTTTCAGTTTGTACGGTATTAATACTTCGGTAAATATGGTATGAAATTAAAATATGGTTCGGTTTCGGTATATACCAAATTATTTCGGTATGGTTTCGGTATATACCATAAAAACCAAAGTTGACGCGAATTTGGAAATGACGTAATAATAATTAGCAAATTTATGACTCAAAACACATACTATTCTACACAAATAGTATATGACTATATATATAAGTATATATGCATGCATTGATTCATCTGTTGATGGTTATGGACCTGCTTAGCATTTTAAAAATAGAAAAATGACTATGTTACAAGAAAAAATTACGTGCTTAGTAGTGCATTTGACTCATGTACAAGAAAAATGACAACTTCTATGGTTGTTCATCTCAAGAAATATAAATTTATTTTTTACTTCGGTTTATTCGGTTAACCGTTCGGTTTTCCGGTATATACCATAAAAACCAAGTTCAAATCGGTATGAAAAGTTCATACCATACCGAAACTAGAAACCATAAAAACCATAAAATTGGTTCGGTTTGGTTTATTTTCGGTATGGTTTTTCGGTTCGGTTTTTAAATGCACAGAGTGAGCGGCCATGGCCGGCATGAATTCCTTGTTCGCGCGCTTGTCGTAGATATGTTCCTCTGTCAGTCGGTGTTGCTCGAGAAGGAACAAGTTGTACCGCTGCTCCTCCTGCGCCTGCCAAAACAGCGACATAGGCGCGGATATTGGCTCCTCCTCCGCCAAATAGGTTGGCGGTAGCCTGTGCACCCCTATCGCCGAGATGGCCGGCAGTAGGTGGGTACAAGCACTGTATTTAATACTTAGAATTTTTTACGTTAGGGCGTGCACCCCTATCGCCAAGAACCCTGGCGGTAGGAAAATGGTAGGATCTCAAAAAAAAAATTAAACCAGGGTTAGCTCAACTTTCGCAAAAGGATCGAAAGACTGAATTTGTCCGGCGGTGGAGGCCGTGCTGCCCACCGCTCAGTTAGTACACTGTACACGCAGCGGAGTTGTGTGGCCTTCCAAAAAAACTAGACTCACAGACTCTTATAGGCTAATACGGGCTCTTTCCTTCTAATTAAACTTGCCCCCCCCCCACCCCCGATTTTCAGTTGGGGTGGGGCCCCTCATCCTGATTTGCATCCAATTAAAAAAGCCCACCTCAGCCTCTCCGTAAACCCCGTAAAATTGTTGCCCGTGTGTGTAGCATTGCCCGTGGCCTTCGGAGTACGAAACCGAACCGAACTAGAGAGCTGCCGCCATATAGTCTCGTTGGCGTCGCTCGTCCCTCCCCTGTCCTCAATCCCCAAATCCAACCCATAATGTCGAAATCCGCCTTCCGCTCGGGCAGACCGGACTACATCCTCCTCAACGCAAACGGATACATCGACGACTTCCCCGTGAACGACACCACCGCCAGAACCTCCACAAAATCAGCGCCGGTCCAGGTGACCTTCGTCATCAACGATCCGCCGCGCCTATCCAGATTCTACGTCTACAGCCCCACCGTCCACAGTGCCCCCACGGTGTCGGAGATCGTTTGGTCATAGGAGAACCTCGCCCTCCTCCGCATCCACCTCGCTGCTTCCGGCCCAGCAGAGTACTTCATCTACAGGGCGGGAGGGCCAGGGTGCAAGGCCAGGGCGTCGCTCGTTCTGCTCCCAGACGCCGGCCCCTACATCTACAGAGAGACGATCGACCAGAACCTCATCTACCTCCTGCCAGATGGCGACGGCAAGCACTTCATCCTAGCCGCTCTCGGATGGGAGTCAAAGACGTAGACGTGCAGGCTCCATGTCTTCAGGTCCAAGCACTCGGGCGGCTAAAAACCTAGCCGCTGCCGCCGCAAACTCCCTCCTCCCCTCCCTCCGCCACCGCCGGAAGACGCCGTCGGGCTAAGCCCGGGGGCTGACGGTGATGGCGGGGGATCTCCTCTGCCGCGCGTCTTCACGTTGGGGCAGACCCCAAGGCGTGTGGTGGCGCGACCGATTTGGGATCTGCGACGCGGCGGATGGCGGCGGGAGACCGGCCCGTCCTCGGACGGCGACGGCTTGGCGCGGCGGGCCAGGGCTGCAGGTGCTGCGGATGGCCCTTCGAGCGGCGGCTGCGGTTGCCGGCAGCCGGCCTGGCTGCGGTGGCGTGCATGTTGTCTTCAGATCAGCGACGACGGCGTGGAGGGATTGATGGTCTCGTCGGCGGCACCTCCGATTAGATCTGTTCTGACCGGTGTAGCCGGCGGTGGTGGTCATCTCTTCCGTCAGAGGTGGCCGGCCTGAGGCTGGGTGTTCGGATCTCGGAATCCGTCATCTGGCACCAGCTGCGAGTGGGGGAGACGTAGTTGTCGGTGAAAACCGAGCCGACGGCGGGCGATGGCGGCGTTCCACGTCGTTACCTTGATGAAGGCATCGTCATGTGACTTCCGTCGACCCACTCGTATTGCTCCGGGGGAAACCCTAGGATTTGGTGTTCCATACCGGACGATGGCGGCACAGCGGTGTCGCTTCTCTCTTGGGAGCGTCGTTTTGTGGAGCAGCGCTGGAAGTCAGAGGCAGGAGGTGGAGCGGCTTCGTCTTGCACGAAGCTTCGGTGGAGATGTCAAGTCATGCCTGACCGACAGGTGCTACGCTTGGTCATGCCTGGTCGGCAGGTGCTATGCACAACAGATCCTCCAAGGGCTTCAAGCTGTGTCGGCTGGTGGTACGTGGCAGCATGGCGTTGAGGTGTATCAGTGGCGACCGCGATGTGTACAGCTGTTTGCACGCAGGGAGGAGGTGTCGTTGGGCGCCGTGGTGGCGTCGACGATAGCTGGACCGAGCAAGGTTGATGCATCAGTACAGTTTTGAAGATGGAGCGGTGGCAGTTGGCGGCGGCGGCCTTTGAGAGCACGCCGGACCAGTGTGTGCCATAGACCCGGCAAGTGGCTAGGATGGGGTCTCAGGTCTTAAATGTTAGGCTTGGCTGCGATGTCTGTTTGGTATTAGGCCCAGACTATCTGCGCCCCTTCATCAACTGGATAGATGTAGCGACAGTTTGTTGCTTAGACGGCGGCTTTAGTTTTACTATTGTATGACTCTTGTGAGAATAATTAATAAAGTGACCGTATGCATCGCCTAGATGCAGAGGCCGGGGGTCATCCTCCTTTTTTTTTAAAAAAAGTCCAAGCACGGCGCCTGGACCCAGCAGCCATTCGTCCCAGGCATTCCCTCTGGACTAACAGAGCGTCAAGCAGACGTGACTCCCGACAAGGTGATCAACGTGGGAGATGGGGTGCTAGGCTATGTCGATCTATGGCATGGCATATGCTACTCTGCAACGTGCTCGACGAGCCAGTGACGTCGCGCTTTGTTCCATTGCCCGCGCTGCTGCCCAACAACAAAGAACACTACCGCGAAATCTTGGCACGGTCCTCCGCGACGTCACATGCACAGATGGCATGGTGATCAACTGATCACATGTGTCGAGTTGGAACGATTGTTCAAGCTTATAAGCAGCAACATCCCCGGCGTCTCGGGCAGGGACGTGCTCTGTGACTCTGAATTGGCCAAGGATCCGAGGGAGGAGGAGGAGGAATACGAGGGAGCAAGTCGGAGGCTCATCACATGGTACAGGCACATCTCTTGGGACTATTGGCGCAAGGGAAGGAAAAATTTCGTGTTTTGACCCTTTTGCCGTTTAAAATCGGGATCTGACCCTGGTATGAAAAAAAATCGAGATTTGACCATTTTGCTACCGCCAAAGGCCCTGGCGGTATAGATATACAGGCTACCGCCGGCACCCTTGGCGGTAGGTTCCCTGACGCCGTCAGGCCGTTAACGACCGTGGACACGTGGCAAAGGGACCTATCGCCGCGGCCTATGGCGGTAGGGTGGCCAACCCTATCGTCGGAAATGTTGCCGTTTTGGTCATAGAACAACTGCATTTGGGTGTCCAACCCTACGTCCCTACCGCCAGGAACCCTGGCGGTAGGGTGGCCAACCCTACCGCCATGACCCCTGACGGTAGGGTTTAGGGTTTAGTGTTTAGTGTTTAGCAGAAATGTTGTCGTTTTGGTCACAGAAAAAGTGCATTTGGGTGGCCGACAAGTCAAGTCACAACAATATGATGTTGTAGTTCGGATAACAGAGTACTAAATAGAGTAGACATATGTCTCATACATAAATACATAGTCATTTGTCTCATACATAGAATAGACATAAGTCTCATACAGAAATAGATGATAATGTCTCTACTGATAGATAGAAGCCTCAGTGACGATGTCTCGCCTGGCGGGAAGGCGGATCTCGAATGAAAAGTTCATCACATATAACTCGGTTTCCTGTAGCAATGCAACTCAACAACCCTTTTCCATTCCCATTCGTTCAGCATTTCTTCAATCTTGCCATCATCAGTTATGTCAATCAATTTTCTTTCCCCACGGCCATCTGACTGCTTCCTGCTGACGTAGTACACAAAATCGTCTTCCTTTAACCCTTGCTTCAACATGAATTTAGTCTTCAACCAATCAAAAGTGAGGTCCACTTCACTAACTTGCACAACACTTGGAGAAAAGCCTTGGACATGAACGATAGGGCTAAGCACCCACTGAGTACCCTTAGCCATCTGCAACACACAAATCGCGTTGAGTACCTAACCTACCCCTTGAGCATAACCACTAGGAAAAAGAAACTAGGTTTGCACAAAACTAAGAAAACTAGGGTTTGCACAAAACTATAGCAATGGCATCTTGAGCAATAGCATCTCCATCAACATTAGCAATGGCATCTTCATCAACATGAACATGTGCATGTTCATCAACATGATCAACGGCCTCATCTCCAACATGATCATCAGCTAGCTTAACTACCCCCCTAACCCTAACCCTAACACTTAAGCTAGCTTGCCACAACAAAGAGTGACACATATTACTTAGGTCAACCATAAATGCAAGGGGGTTGCAAAACTTGTTGATTCCAACAAAAGTAGATGATTTGAACCAACCAAATGAAGGGGGGATGGGGGAGGTACCTTGGGTGATGCAAATGGCCTCGATCCAAGGGGCAAATCTCAAGCAATGGAGGGGGATCTAGTGGGTGCTTGGTGGGGGAGAAGAGGGGGAGAGAGTGAGGGTTGGGGGAAGAAGGTGAGTGGAGTGGGTGGGTGGTGAGTGGACCCCACCAAACCTTATCCTCCAGGACCCTACCGCCAGGGGCCACGGCAGTAGGAAATCACAACCTACCGCCATAGGGCACGGCGGTAACGTGGGAGCACGTGCTGGGTTCCTGTGACCAAAACAGCAAGCGTCTCAGCGGTAGGGTTGCACACCCTACCGCCGTAGCGTTCAGCGGTAGGACCCTACTACCAAGGGGCCTGGCGGTAAGGTGTGCAACCCTACCGCTGAGCCGCTGGCTGTTTTGGTCACAGGAGGGTGGGCGTGGGGGGAGGCACCCTACCGGCGGGTGTCACGGCGGTAGGATGTACAGACCTACCGCCTTAGTTTCTGGCGGTAGGGTGGCCCAGAGTGCATTTTTTGCACCTCCTAACTTATCTTGTTTTCAATTTTTGGCAGGCAACATTTAAACACTTGTAAACATCAAGCATATGTATGATATATGAAGCACACATCCACAAATCTATAAATAAGATAGGTTGGATACATAGCAAACAGACATCCACAAAGGTTTTCACCAAGTTATACATAGCAAATTAACGAAATAGTTTCACGAGCAAATCCATATGGTTCACGAAGCAAACATGAAAGTCTTTAGTTCAACGACACGGCAGCAACTTCAGTCCCTCCTTCCCCTCTTCGTGGTCCGGTCCTCGTTGTTCTTCGATCGCTTCTCGGTCGCCTTCTTGCGATGAGTAGGACGCGCTTTCTGAAACGGGGATGGACTCTTCCAATCCTTCTTCGGCACATTCCTCTTCTCACGTTGGGTTCTCTGAGTTGGTGGAGGTCCGTCGGGATCATCGTACTCCTCCTCCTTAGCGTCCTCTTCCTCATCGTTCTCTTCCTCTTCTTCACCATGTTCTTCTTCTGCTCCCTCTTCCTTGCCTTCTTCTTCATCTTCCTCTTCATCATCGTCGTCCTCTCCCTCCTCCTCATCATCTTGAACCGCCATAGACGATGAGGCGGCCTGGCTCAATGAAGCGAGGCTACGCTTCGGTGATGCAGGAGCAATCACATCAGCGGAGGAGGTGGCACACCCAAGCAGGCCCACAAGCTTGCGACATTTTTTGACGAACTTCTGCAATAAGAACGAAACAATAAGCACAATATGGATCAACTTCATGATGAACATAAGCAAAAGAACTCCATGTTACCTTCACCGTTCCCCTCAACTTGTTCTCACTAGCTCGAGTCCCGGGGATAGAACTAAGCACATCAGAGGCATCAAAAATGCTTTTGTTCAGCTCCGAAGACTACAATGAAATAAAATGAGTCAGTAGCACTAAAGTTGATTTCATACGACCGTCGGTTGAAAACAGATAAAAACAACTTACCACTCTGTTGATGATGGGGCCATACTCCCTAAATCCGCCTTGTAGCTCTCTGATGCTGTCATTGTAGGCTTCATTCTCGGAGTCGTCGTCGTACAGACTTTCGGCATCTGCTGTCGTCCACTGGTCTTAGGCGCAGACGATGCTTGATTCCATCATCGAACCACAGCAGGTGATCTGTGTACTCCTCCCAGTCAATCACTTTTCTCTCGGTATCTTTGCGAGTTTTCCGCTGGTTCCATTCAGTCACGTATTTGGCGTGTTGGTCTCCCCAATCGGTGATAGACTGATTCTTCTACCTGCTCATCCGGCAAAGCATAAGAAAGAATGTTAAAAACCATTAGGAAGAATGTGAAACATCAAAACAAAAGTTGGTAACGACGAGAACGGGCGGTGGTACTCACAAGTGCAGTTCGAAGCCACCGGTATCTCTGACGATGCCGGCTGGTGGTGTACGTTGCGCCTTACCAAATTGCGCGGAAATGCACTATGGCAAGTGGTACTCGATGGCATAGACACAAATCATGGGCACGATGCATCGCCAGAGAAGCATGTGTTCCGTGCACATCGCATTCAGCTCGAACCCCCACTCTCGGTCATTAGCATACGGCCGCCAGTTAACCTAGTACCAAAAGTGGTAAGCTCAAGTGAAAGTGTTGTCGACCACATTCGAAATCTAGTTCTTATACCTGGAAATGCGTAAGAGTATCAAGCTTGTTGCTGAAGATCTTGTACAAGGCCTTGGATTCACCCGAGATTGTACCCACCACATCCCAAGCGTATGCAGCGATCGGGTATCGAGCTTCGTCGCCATCTTCGCCATAGTCAGTCCATGCACCCGCTCCAATCTTCTCTGGACGCCCCACCGGGATTCTCTCCCACATCCAAATGAAGAGGCCCCATACACATCCACACATACCGGACGTAGCTTCCTTCCTCTGGGTTGCGTCAAGCTACAAAACAAGTATAGATGATAAGATGCCAAAATCCAAAGCAGCACACGTCCATGATATTTGAAACAATGTGACATTCACTTACTGGACGGTATAGGTAGGCGAGGCCGGCGGCCCCCCAGCTGTACCCCGCATCCCAGTCCGCCACGAAGTTGAGATACATCCATAGGGCAGTGTCCCCAGAGCAGTCTGGAAACAGTACCTCCATGAGAAGATATCACAGGTAGGCCCTGGCGTACTGCGCCACCACCCAGGGTTCGGCACCTTCCGGACACTTGCTCCGGTACTTCAGGAGCCAGGGCAGCGGGACGCCGGAAGTCCGGTTCTTCTTATCTCGGGGGCAGTCGCCGATGAGGGCGATAACCCTGTCGTGTCAGTTCTTCCTCTCCACTCGTCCTGTGATAGCACGACCCTCGAGCGGTAGGCCCTTAATCATCCCCCGGTCCTCGAGTGTAACCGTCATCTCCCCACATGGAAGATGGAAGTTGTGCGTCTCTGACCGCCACCGATCGATCAAAGCCGTGAGAGCCGAGTGGACGAGTGTCAGCGGCTTGTGCTTGAACTGCAAGACGAAACCCAACAGTCGGGCTCTCTTGTAGAACGGCGCGTACCGCTCGTCGTACTCCATCTTCACGGTCGTCCTGTGACCCCTCATCTGCAGTGGCGGGAGCATCTGTCGAAATGAAGACCCAAACAATTAGTAACTTTTTTTCATCGATTCGAAATATTTGGTTTAAGAAAGTTACTTAGCACTTCATTCTCAATGAAACGAGCACAACGGCCCTTGTCGAACGTAGGGTCAAGCATAGTATACTTGATACCAATGTCATCCACAAGAGGTGGCCTCCTAAAAAATTGCATAAACATAAGCATAAGCATATCAAAAGAATTTTTAACATGAACTAGGGGACATATAGATGCATAACAAAGGCTCATCAAGGTTCAAATGCATCATATCATATTTCTCCAATAACATCCAACATGCATCATCTCATATTTTCTTAAAAAACAAAAAACATGAACTAGGGTTCATCTTGAGGGGTTCACCATTTTTACCCAGACAAAATCCAGTATTTGCATCATCTAACATACACTACATGCAACAAATATCTCCAATATTCATCATATAATATTTTTTATAACAAAAAAATATGAACTAGGTTCATCTTGAGGATTCATACACTACATATAACAAATATCTCCAATATTCACCATACACTACATCCACTACTTGCATCATAGCATAGGAACATGCATCATCTATCACAACAAATGCCTCCAACATGTTGTTGGGGAACGTAGTAATTTCAAAAAAATTCCTACGCACACGCAAGATCATGGTGATGCATAGCAAAGAGAGGGGAGAGTGTGGTCTACGTACCCTCATAGACCGTAAGCGGAAGCGTTATGACAACGCGGTTGATGTAGTCGTACGTCTTCACGATCGACCGGTCCTCAGTACCGAACGTACGGCACCTCCGCGTTCGGCACACGTTCAGCTCGGTGATGTCCCGCGAACTCACGATCCAGTAGAGCTTCCGGAAAAAGCTTCGTCAGCACGACGGTGTGGTGACGGTGTTGATGAAGCTACTGACGCAGGGCTTCGCCTAAGCACCGCTACGATATGACCGAGGTGGATTATGGTGGAGGGGGGCACCGCAGACGGCTAAGAGATCAATGATCTATTGTTGTGTGTTCAAGGGGTGCCCCCCTCCCCGTATATAAAGGAGTGGAGGAGGGGGAGGGGGCCGGCCTCCTATGGCGCGCCCCATGAGGAGTCCTACTCCCATCGAGACTAGGACTCCCCCCTTCCAAGTAGGAGTAGGAGAAGGGAAGGAAGGGAGAGAAGGAAAGGGGGGCGCCCCCCTCCTTGTCCAATTCGGACTAGAGGGGGAGGGGGCGCGCGGCTGCCCTGGCCGCCCCTCCTCTTCTCCCACTAGGGCCCATTAGGCCCAATATACTCCCCGGGGGGTTCCGGTAACCCCCCCCCTACTCCGGTATATGTCCGAAACCTCCCGAAACACTTCCGGTGTCCGAACATAGTCGTTCAATATATCGATCTTTACGTCTCGACCATTTCGAGACTCCTCGTCATGTCTATGATCATATCCGGGACTCCGAACTACCTTCGGTACATCAAAACACAAAAACTCATAATACCGATCATCACAGAACTTTAAGCGTGCGGACCCTATGGGTTCGAGAACTATGTAGACATGACCGAGACACGTCTCCGGTCAATAACCAATAGCGGAACCTGGATTCTCATATTGGTTCCTACATATTCTACGAAGATCTTTATCGGTCAAACCGCATAACAACATACGTTGTTCCCTTTGTCATCGGTATGTTACTTGCCCGAGATTCGATCGTCGGTATCTCAATACCTAGTTCAATCTCGTTACCGGCAAGTCTCTATTTACTCGTTCCGTAATGCATCATTCCGTAACTAACTCATTAGTCACATTGCTTGCAAGGCTTATAGTGATGTGCATTACTGAGAGGGCCCAGAGATACCTCTCCGACAATCGTAGTGACAAATCCTATTCTTGATCTATGCCAACTCAACGAACACCATCGGAGACACCTGTAGAGCACCTTTATAATCACCCAGTTACGTTGTGACGTTTGGTAGCACACAAAGTGTTCTTCCGATAATCGGGAGTTGCATAATCTCATAGTCATAGGAACACATATAAGTCATGAAGAAAGCAATAGCAATAAACTAAACGATCAAGTGCTAAGCTAACGAAATGGGTCATGTCAATCACATCATTCTCTTAATGATGTGATCCCGTTAATCAAATGACAACTCATGTCTATGGCTAGGAAACTCAACCATCTTTGATCAACGAGCTAGTCAAGTAGAGGCATACTAGTGACACTATGTTTGTCTATGTATTCACGCATGTATTATGTTTTCGGTTAATACAATTCTAGCATGAATAATAAACATTTATCATGATATGAGGAAATAAATAATAACTTTATTATTGCCTCTAGGGCATATTTCCTTCACATGCATCATATAAAAAAACATTCAAATCAAATATTAACTAGGGTTCATCTTAACACAACCATACCAACTAGTGAATAGAGTTCATATCTAACACAATATAACATCTAAATCAACCTAAATCAATCCTAGGGTTAAAAAATATTCAATCTAGTTCAAAAAAGGAGTGATTTGAATCGAATAATGCGACGAATCGAAAGGTGTTTGATTAAAACTAATTGGAGGGATCGAAAGAGCTTACTTTTCTCTCTTCGGGGCCATCTCGATCCGCACAATCCGTGAAGAAACGAAGAAGATCGGAGGGGGGGAGTGAAGGGGATGAGAGAGGGTGAGTTGGAAGAACTGCTCTGTTCTTCATGGGGGGGGGGGGCGGGGGGGGGAGAGGGGGGTGGGGGCCGGCCGGCCCGCGGTTTATATATGTCCACACCCTACCGCCAGAGACGTCGGCGATAGGTTCAGACATCCTACCGCCGGGAGGAGCGGCGGTAGGGTGTGACGGAGGGGCACGAAGGCCGTTATCGCTGCTGACGTGGATAAGTTTGCTACCGCCGCAGGCGCTGGAGGTAGGCTATAGGATCCTACCGCCGGGCCTCGTGGCGGTAGCAAAAAGGGTCAAATCCTGAAATTCTTTCCAACAGGGGTCAGGTCCTGAATTTCTATGCGAAGTGTCAAAGGGGAGCATGCTTCATGTTGATGATGACCTTGGAACTGTCTCTTTGCCTGGTCGCGACGCCGGCGCTGCAAGCCTGCCATTGAAGGACCTGAAAACGACCTATCCCATCGTGTGTGCTGATGATGTTGTTTGCCTCATGTCAAAGGAGGATGGTTGGGACGAAACTAAATGGGTCGTCACCGTTGACATGAGGAACAAGGAGGTGCGAGAGCTGATGCCACTTGATGCAAATAGATCCTTGGATTTCCATCCAACTTATGTTTGCTGTGCGCTGCACAAATATCTGATGAATGGCAATTCAGGTAACTGTGCAGCTCAATGTTTTTCCTTGTGTACTTTTTAGGCATATGTTGTTCCATAGATGTGTTTGAGTACATTTCATTTCAGTCTGTACGGTTCTCTTTTCATGTATCCCATGCCAGATCAGTCACATCTTTTGTTGTTCATGTTATCATCTGTACGGATTTGGCCCATTTTCTTCACCTGTGGCTTTTGACAGTAATAGAAAAGACTTGGATCATTGGAAACGTTTGATTTTTGTTGAACAACTTGGAATTGCTTGAGGTGTGATTAGGTAAAAGGACATCTTAATTAGGTGCTCACTTTGAATCGGTATGATCAATTCGTTGTTAGATTATGCTGATTGGGGCCTGAATTCAAACTGGTAATTTGGTTATGAAATCATCGTGCATTTGAGTATTTCTGTAGTGATTAGTGAGTGGTCATGAATCTAATTGTTTTGTGCTCCATGTGCATCAGATGAAGTTGAGGATGGTGCAAGAAATGCTCATTGTGCTGGTAGTGCTACTCATGAGGTACATAGTCCCGCCCTGATGGCCCGATGGCCTGTTTCTGGTGTTCTTGTTGCCCTCTTTGCGCAGTAAGATGACCTATAAGTTGGTTTTGCAGCTGCGCCCGTCAAACTCAAACCATGACAGCAAGAGTCCCCAGCAGAAGCGGCAGAGATTGTTGCAACCAAATCAAATACTGTGGCCAGAGGATCCGCAATAGGTACCGCAGCAATAGATTATACAATCCTCTCACGTACGTCCATGAAGCTTGTGATATGGAAAAACTTTCTGTGCAAGATACTTGATCTTAAAGTCCTCATGCTTATGGTCTTGAAAAAGAAAAATTGCCTGCAGTATGGTTCTTTAAGGTTGTCGCTTGTGCATCTACTAATGCGTGTAAAGCTCGTGTCTACCGATTATTGGTTGCGCTAAAATTTGTGGCTGATGATTTCTATTTCATAAATGCTTTTGCCGAGTTAATAAGATCCAGCTCAGAAGCATACTAGGAGTAAGCTCATTGAATGATGGAAGTGATTTTGAAAAATGATGGCTTCTTTCAAGATGTTCAACGTTTTCTGAAATTCTATTAATATGCTCTCCAGATATTGTGGTAAATACACAAAAAATATGTTCTGCCCTTCCTGCATGTTTTTTGTCTCAACAACATCTAGATATAAACAGAGCAAAAATTACTTCCATCAAGCTCCACTATGAAGGAAGTGATTTTTGCTATCCGATAGTTTAATTTGAAGTTCCAGATATTACCTTTCCAGACTAACCTACAAACTAGTCTCCAATGGTATAAATTAAAATTACAGATACTGTTCTACACAAACTAGTGATTTTTCCATCATATTATTTCGAAAAAATAGGAGGGCAAACTATTGCAAGAGGAGCTGCAGGAATACTAAGCCTCTAGCCCAGGACACAAGAGTAAGCTGCAGAAGAGTAAGAGGTCGCTGTCAAAACATGTCATCGTAGCAGTCAAACTAGCACTAAGATTAATCTACAGGCAAGAATAATAGCATGATGCAAGTCACCTATAGGCAAGAGCTATATAATGCAAGTCAAACTAGCACAAGAATTATATTATGATGCAAGTTGCAAGTGACCTAGATGCAAGACATTGCTGACATGATTCACATTTGGGCAAGAACAACTTCATGGAGAGAAGAAGGAAAAGAAAAATTTATGGATTATGGTCCACCAGGAAAATTTTGCACTGCAGCCAACGGCTACTCCCTTCATCCCATAATATAAGAGCGTTTTAGATACCAGTGTAGTGTCAAAAACGCTCTTATATTATGGGACGGAGGGAGTAGTTGATAAAACCAATAATGCAAATTATAGCTAACAGAAGAATTTTGCACTGCATTAGAGAGCTGTTGGCTGCTACAGTCCTGAAACAACTAATCGTAGAACTGAAGGCATAGCTAGCGATATTCAGCTAGATGGCCGAATTTAATCCCTGAGGAAATAGTCGCATCAATTTCTCAAAAAGGTAGTTGGCCAACCATTTCAAAGATGCGCCTGCAATTATGCTAAATCCAAGCAGAGCATCATGAGTAAGAACTTTGAACGTAGAAGAAAAGGATCTCAGATTTGGATTGTCTTTTACAAACATTTGGAAATTTGAATTGTTAGGGCTTTCTCACAAAGAGAAAACACCCTCAAAAAATTAGTGTATGCTTCTTAGTGTGGCGTGCACACGGTATTCTTTAGTAAAAGGCGAAAGAATAGTTCGCTTTGTGCTCACCACGCAGCTGCGTGCTTCTCCTAGGTCACACCCGGCCCCCTTATGTAGCCGAGCTCTCTGCTCCCTCCTTCTAGCCAGGCGAGGTGGGACTAAAAACGCCTGCCTCCGCTCGCTGCTTTCCCTTCTGCTGCAGTGCTGCTGCTGCCGCACATGTCCACCAGAAAGCCCACAGAAACACGTTATATTGTCTCCCGAAAGCCCACTCAAGATGCAACAACAGCCCAGCCCACGGTGGTCTTGTCTCCTCCACGACTCCTTTCTGCAACTCCGCTGGATAGGCGGGAGCTCCTATACAGCGCTGCAGGCGCCCGTTCGCGCTCCTGGCGCCTGCAGCGCCCCGCGCTGGGCCGGCCCATGAACCATGGTGACCAGGGGAATGCAAAAACCTCGCCAAAAAAATGAAAATAATAATGCTATCTACAGGATTCAAACTTATCACATCATCTATATCTATACTACTGTTAAAAGATCAAACGTGACTTCTCCTACATCCACACAAGAAAGTGCACACAGGATAATCCCAGACGTTCGATCAGACCCACTTAGTACCATCCAATTGTCCACATTTCATCAACCATACATGAACCAGATCGACGGTTCTAGGCAAATGTTCTGCCGGCAGACTCCCACGTACAGGCTCCTACACGTCCCAACGATGACATCTCCATCCAGCGAATAAACAGTATCTCCGCGATCAACGCCACCACCATGCCACGAACCTCGCGTCGGCACGCCGCCCCGCCGTCCTCGCTCCGCTCCGCCCTGCCCGGCCGCCCTCGCCCTAGTCTCCGCGACGTCCTCGACCCGCCTTGCAGCCCTAACTCTCCTCAATACACCGTCGTCGCCACGCCGCCCTCTCCCCCGATGTCTGCGACGTCCTCGACCCGTCGCGCTGCCTTACCTCCAGTGTCATCACCCCGCTGGCAAGCAACATCTCCAGGACATCTGACTACTTCCGGACCTGCCAGTGCACAGGTTAGATCAACTGAAATTGCACGTCCTTTGGTCAGACATAAGACAAAGGGAATTGCTCTTTTAATCTGACAACCGGAAATTTGATACTTACAGTACATCATGATTTGCATAGCAAACTGAGTTGAGGCACGGTTCAGTAAGTGTTTCACAACGGGAGCCATTGAGAAGACAATATGTCTGGATCTCAGCGTAGTGGGATACGTACTCCCTTTCAGGACCTAACGAACAACGGCAATTCAGGTAAATACAGATATCACCTACTCTTAGCTACTAAGATCATGTAAGTACCGACTATGTCATTGCCTTGCAGGTCAAAAAATAGATCCAAAAGAACTAAAGAGACAGAGGGAAAGGGAGAGGTATGCACTAAACAGGGATGCAATATTGAAAAAAAGAAAGGAGGCAAGGGATCGTAAGAAAGCTATGTCCGCTATTTTAAATGGAACCAACACTCCATCTAAGACATCCATGGCCATGTCGCCTGGTTACTCAATTTTCTCTGTTCTTTATCATACATTTCATTAATCACAGCTAAATTCATGTTAATTAATTTTCTCTTTGGACAGGTTTTGACACTATGGAGATGCCCAGTGCGCAGTCTGCTATCACCCAGCAACGACACACACCAGTTGTGGAAGGTCATGTGTTCTCCTACATCCAAACATACTAGCAGCTTTTGTGTGTCAGCAACTGACTTTGGTAATACAATTTGGATGCAGGCATACCTGTTGATGTGGTAATGAGTGACCAGACTCCACTTAATGGTCCATGTTCACTAACAACACTAGGTACTGTCGTCTCTAACAATGAAAATGTTAATAATATCAACTCTGCCATTGAGTCCTCCCAACTGACTGTGTTACGACCGCCACTTCAAGCCTACAGATGCAACAGTTCATATGGTAATCATTTCTGGCTCATATTAACTATCATACATAATTCACACATACATAGTACATGGACCATAATCGTGTGTTGCTCAAGTTGTTTTGAACCTAATTCACACTTACTATACAGAAGCAAAACAAGCACTGAAGAGGCAGAGGGAAAATGTCCGATATGAGCAACATAAAGAAAAGATATTGCAAAGCCTACGTGACAAACGTCGTGCTGCCAAATCTACAGTAGTGCTTACAACTGGAGAACAAAACCAATCTGATACACATGATGCCAGCTACATGAAACACTGTATATCTTATCTTTGATTTCCTAACTAAGATACACTCAATGTTTTTGTAGCTGATGAAGATTGTGATTGGCTACACACAAATGATACATACCTGATACAAAACATTGGAAGGAGGATGAGGCCAGACAACATACTCACTGCGGAACAATAACTGAAATTGCTATTACCATTACCTGTGATATAAATAGTGGGAACTTTGAATCAACCGCTTTTGTGGTACCTGGAAGAGTTATTGTCCATCATTTGGTCAGGAAGTGTGTTCTACTAAGTGTACAAACTGAAGCTGCATGAAAAACAAAGGAATGGAGACAAAGCCTACTTGAGGATAGATTGAACTGACCTCTGGAAATAGTCTGGTCTATTGCAAGCCGTTATGACAACAGCGGCGACAGAGAGATTAGGCTGATCCTGTAGAGCACGTATGCGAGCTGCGAACTCCTTCCCGGAGCGACTTGATGACGCACTGGATCTCGATCCAATTCGATATGCCTGCTCCCGAATAGTGTCGACCAGCTCACATCTCGATCTCCTCTGAGGCAGTAGGATGGAGGCGGCAGAGTCGATCCTGGGAAGATCCGCGGGGTTGGCGGCGAGGCACGACCGCGGTGGTGAGAGGAGGGGGTGGGGCAAGGCCGTGCTGGGGATAAGGGCCGGTGGGGCGAGGCCCTGGTGGGAATAGGAGGAGACGGGGCAGGCCATGGTGGTGGAGGTGGTGGGGTGGGGGTGGGGGCGGGGGGGGGGGCGCCGGCCGACGTCGTGCCGGGAAAGGATGTGGCGTGCTGCAGAGTAGGCGTCGTGCTACAGAGGAGGCGGCTGGCGGAGGAAGAAGTGAGAAGTGGAGAAAGCAAAGTGATAGTGTACTGGAGAGATCGATATAGTGATAGTGCGACGGGTTACATCCTGTTGCTCTTTTTTTATTTTACTTTTCACCGGTTGTTCCTTATTAGTGTTTCTTTGGTTGCTTTTTCTCTCTCTTTTGCAATCCGACCTCTGGTTGCTTTTCTATCACCTAATTAGGCCACCCAGATTAAACAGTACATCGACCAAATGGATCATTGGCCGTGTCTCTTTTGTTTAACTTTTGTATCTATGATCGACAACCTATTCGGTGAAAGTAATAATTATATGGGTTTCTCTCAAAATAATTATGCATTCACAAATTCATTTTTTTATTGATAACCGTTTTGTTCATTTGATTTATATACAAAATATATGGGTTTAGAAATTTAGTTATTTTATTGATAGCCCTTTTGGTCATTTGATTTATATTAGCGGCAAACGTTGTTTAGTTCCTTTTTTATCGAGCGTATCCGGTATGATAGTGTGGTTCAGTCATCATCATTTTATGATACTATTTTTTATTAATATTTTTGTTATTAAGCATAACAAAATTTATTTATCATCAAGGTCATCTTGTGGTCTCTGGATGTTAAATTTCATGGAGTACTTCACAGGAGATAGTTTGTCCGACACTCCCGAACAGGTATATTTTGCATCGTATCATGATAATAATTATTTTGTGTTGTATCATTATTTGAGAACTAAGTCTTATTACTACTTCACTTTAGGTTCACATGAAAGATTTTAGAACAAAATTAGTTGTCATTTTAGTCGACTCGGAATTCAATGATGACGATATAAGAAACCGAGACTTGGATGATGATGAAACCAACACGGATCCCACTGATTGTATGATTGTCGAAAGACCTCCTAACAAACCTAAAGTATCCAACTCATCTTCACAAGTTGAGCTCATCTCGCAATCATTTATCCTTTCGCCGCCTGTCACTCCAACAAACGACGACTTAATAGATGAACTTTGCTTGTTCATCAGCATGGTTTATGATGTCCCGATGCTAGAGTAAGACACATTTTTGCAATTCATTTTTGTTCCTATTACTCTTGTATAATGACAGAATTCCTATTTCACAGGAGCGAATGGGTGACAAGCTCCCAGCCTTACCCTATTAATTTAAACTTGAGACAATTAAAGAACATATTAAAAAATGATGAGTACATGGATGCTGATTGTTTTAACATGGCTGTGAGGATACTAGCGTGCCACGACGTCCAGCTTGCTAGAGACGTCCCAGTACACTATATGGATCTACGATTCTGTGTAAGTTATTTTAATCACATTTTACATTTTGCCTCATTCTACTAATATTTTCTTACAACATTGTAGTCCATGTCCCACTATGCACGAGTCCCAAGTCATCGTGAAGGTATGGACATTGCTATGTTGGCACAATTGTTTGATAGCTGGCCTGACAACAATGAGTATCATATCTCAGAATGTGATACGGTAAGATTTAAATTTAAATTTATTGATTATTTGGTCTTAATGAATGATAATGATTGATGTATTTCTAAATGCATGTATAATTGTAGATTTTATTGCCTCGTGATATTCTTGGGTTATTTTTATTGTTTGTCTTGGACCAACATAAAAAAGTTGTATCTATTTTGGACCCACTTTCGGAAAGCATATACTTGAAACTTGTTGGAGAACGTAGCAATAATTCAAAATTTTCCTACGTGTCACAAAGATCAATCTATGGAGTCATCTAGCAACGAGGGAGGAGTAGATCTACATACCCTTGTAGATCGCGCGCGGAAGCGTTCAAGAGAACGGGGTTGATGGAGTCGTACTCGTCGTGATCCAAATCACCGATGATCCTAGCGCCGAACGGACGGCACCTCCGCGTTCAACACACGTACGGAGCAGCGACGTCTCCTCCTTCTTGATCCAGCAAGGGGGGAGGAGAGGTTGATGGAGATCCAGCAGCACGGCGGCGTGGTGGTGGAAGTAGCGGGATTCCAACAGGGCTTCGCCAAGCGCTGCGGGAGGAGGAAGATGTGTCGTGGGAGGGAGAGGGGAGGCGCCAGGCCCTAGGTATGGTTGCCCTCCCTTCCCCCCACTATATATAGGGCCAAGGGAGAGGGGGAGGGCGCAGCCTTGCCCCTTCCTCCAAGGAAGGGTGCGGCCAAGGGGGGGAGGAGTCCATCCTCCCCAAGGCACCTCGGAGGTGCCTTCCCCCTTTAGGACTCTCCCCTCCTCTTGTCCCTTTGGCGCATGGGCCTCTAGGGGCTGGTGCCCTTGGCCCATGTAGGCCAAGGCGCACCCCCTACAGCCCATGTGGCCCCCCGGGGCAGGTGGCCCCACCCGGTGGACCCCCGGGACCCTTCCGGTGGTCCCGGTACAATACCGGTGACCCCGAAACTTGTCCCGATGGCCGAAAGCACTTCCTATATATAATTCTTTACCTCCGGACCATTCCGGAACTCCTCGTGACGTCCGGGATCTCATCCGGGACTCCGAACAACTTTCGGGTTACCATACTAATATCTCTACCCTAGCGTCACGAACCTTAAGTGTGTAGACCCTACGGGTTCGGGAGACATGCAGACATGACCGAGATGACTCTCCGGTCAATAACCAACAGCGGGATCTGGATACCCATGTTGGCTCCCACATGTTCCACGATGATCTCATCGGATGAACCACGATGTCAAGGATTCAATCAATCCCGTATACAATTCCCTTTGTCTAGCGGTACGATACTTGCCCGAGATTCGATCGTCGGTATCCCGATACCTTGTTCAATCTCGTTACCGGCAAGTCTCTTTACTCGTTCCATAACACATCATCCCGTGATCAACTCCTTGATCACATTGTGCACATTATGATGATGTCCTACCGAGTGGGCCCAGAGATACCTCTCCGTTTACACGGAGTGACAAATCCCAGTCTTGATTCGTGCCAACCCAACAGACACTTTCGAAGATACCCGTAGTGTACCTTTATAGCCACCCAGTTACGTTGTGACGTTTGGCACACCCAAAGCACTCCTACGGTATCCGGGAGTTGCACAATCTCATGGTCTAAGGAAATGATACTTGACATTAGAAAAGCTTTAGCATACGAACTACACGATCTAGTGCTATGCTTAGGATTGGGTCTTGTCCATCACATCATTCTCCTAATGATGTGATCCCGTTATCAACGACATCCAATGTCCATGGTCAGGAAACCGTAACCATCTATTGATCAACGAGCTAGTCAACTAGAGGCTTACTAGGGACATGGTGTTGTCTATGTATCCACACACATGTATCTGAGTTTCCTATCAATACAATTCTAGCATGGATAATAAACGATTATCATGAACAAGGAAATATAATAATAATCAATTTATTATTGCCTCTAGGGCATATTTCCAACAGTCTCCCACTTGCACTAGAGTCAATAATCTAGTTCACATCGCCATGTGATTAACACTCACAGGTCACATCCCCATGTGACTAACACCCAAAGAGTTTACTAGAGTCAATAATCTAGTTCACATTTACCATGTGATTAACACTCGATGAGTTCTGGGTTTGATCATGTTATGCTTGTGAGAGAGGTTATAGTCAACGGGTCTGAACCTTTCAGATCCGTGTGTGCTTTACAAATCTCTATGTCATCTCCTAGATGCGGCTACCACGTTCTATTTGGAGCTATTCCAAATAACTGTTCTACTATACGAATCCAGTTTACTACTCAGAATAATCTGGATTAGTGTCAAAGTTTGCATCGGCGTAACCCTTTACGACGAACTCTTTTACCACCTCCATAATCGAGAAAATTCCTTAGTCCACTAGTTACTAAGGATAACTTTGACCGCTGTCCTGTGATCCATTCTTGGATCACTCTTGTACCCCTTGACTGACTCATGGCAAGGCACATTTCAGGTGCGGTACACAGCATAGCATACTGTAGAGCCTATGTCTTAAGCATAGGGGACGACCTTCGTCCTTTCTCTCTATTCTGCCGTGGTCGAGCATTAAGTCTTAACTTCATACCTTACAACTCAGGCAAGAACTCCTTCTTTGACTGATCCATCTTGAACACCTTCAAGATCATGTCAATGTATGTGCTCATTTGAAAGTACCATTAAGCGTTTTGATCTATCCTTATAGATCTTGATGCTCAATGCTCAAGTAGCTTAATCCAGGCTTTCCATTGAAAAACACTTTCCAAATAACCCTATATGCTTTCCAGAAATTCTACATCATTTCTGATCCTTAATATGTCAACAACATATACTCATCAGAAATTCTATAGTGCTCCCACTCACTTCTTTGGAAATACAAGTTTCTCATAAACTTTGTATACACCCAAAATCTTTGATCATCTCATCAAAGCACACATTCCAACTCCGAGATGCTTACTCCAGTCGTTAGAAGGATAGCTGGAGCTTTGTACACTTGTTAGCATCTTTCAGGATTGACAAAACCTTCCGATTGTATCACATACAACCTTTCCTCAAAAAAATCATCGAGGAAACAATGTTTTGACATCCTATCTGCAAGATTTCATAAATAATGCAGTAATTGCTAACATAATTCCAACAGACTCTTAGCATCGCTACGGGTGAGAAAGTCTCATCATAGTCAACTCCTTGAACTTGTCGGAAAACATCTTAACGACAAGTCGAGCTTTCTTAATGGTGATACTTACCATCATTGTCCGTCTTCCTTTTAAAACCCATCTATACTCAACAGCCTTACGACCATCGAGCTGTTCTGCCAAAGTCTACACTTTGTTTTCATACATGGATCCTCTCTCGGATTTTATGGCCTCGAGCCATTTATCGGAATCCGGGCCCACCATTGCTTCTCCATAGCTCGTAGGTTCATTGTTGTCTAGCAACATGACTTCCAAGACAGGATTACGTACCACTTTGAAGTAGTACGCATCCTTGTCATCCCACGAGGTTTGGTAGTGACTTGATCTGAAGTTTCATGATCACTATCATAAGCTTCCACTTCAATTGGTGTAGGTGCCACAGGAACAACTCCTGTGCCCTGCCACACACTAGTTGAAGAGACGGTTCAATAACCTCATCAAGTCTCCACCATCCTCCAACTCAATTCTTTCGAGAGAAACTTTTCCTCGAGAAAGGACCCGATTCTAGAAACAATCCCTTATTGCTTTCGAATCTGAGATAGGAGGTATACCCAACTGTTTTGGGTGTCCTATGAAGATGCATTTATCCGCTTTGGGTTCGAGCTTATCAGCCTGAAACTTTTTCACATAAGCGTCGCAGCCCCAAACTTTTAAGAAATGACAGCTTAGGTTTCTCTAAACCATAGTTCATATGGTGTCATCTCATCGGAATTACGTGGTGCCCTATTTAAAGTGAATGTGGTTGTCTTTAATGCCTAACCCATAAACTATCGTGGTAATTCGATAAGAGACATCATGGTATGCATCATATCCAATAGGGTGCAGTTATGATGTTCGGACACACCATCACACTATGGTGTTCCAGACTGTATTAGTTGTGAAACAATTTCCACAATGTCTTAATTATGTGCCAAACTCGTAATTCAGATATTCATCTCTATGATCATATCATAGATCTTTTATCCTCTTGTCACGACGATCTTTCAACTTCACCCTGAAATTACTTGAACCTTTCAATAATTCAGACTCGTGATTCATCAAGTAAATGTACTCAACATCTACTCAAACCATCTATGAAGTAAGAACATAACGATGTCCACTACACGCCTCAGCACTCATTGGACTGCACACATCAAAATGTATTACTTCCAACAAGTTACTTTCTAGTTCCATTTTACTGAAAAACGAGGCTTTCAGTCATCTTGCCCATGTGGTATGATTTGCATGTCTCAAGTGATTCAAAATCAAGTGAGTCCAAATGGTCCATTTGCATGGAGTTTCTTTATGCATATACACCAATAGACATGGTTCGCATGTCTCAAACCTTTCAAAAATGAGTGAGTCCAAAGATCCATCAACATGGAGCTTCTTCATGCGTTTTATACCGATATGACTTACGTGGCAGTGCCACAAGTAGGTGGTACTATCATTACTATCTTTTGGCATGAACATGTGTATCACTACGATCGAGATTCAATAAACCATTCATTTCAGGTGTAAGACCATGTAAGGTATTATTCAAATAAACAGAGTAACCATTATTCTCCTTAAATGAATAACCGTATTGCGATAGACATAATCCAATCACGTCTATGCTCAACGCAAACACCAAATAACAATTATTTAGGTTTAACACCAATCTCGATGGTAGAGGGAGCGTGCGATGCTTGATCATATCAACATTGGAAACACTTCCAACACATATCGTCAGCTCACCTTTAGCTAGTCTCCGTTTATTCCGTAGCTTTTATTTTGAGTTACTAGCACTTAGCAACCGAAACGGTATCTAATACCCTGGTGCTACTAGGCGTACTAGTAAAGTACACATCAACACAATGTATATCCAATATACTTCTATCGACCTTGCCAGCCTTCTCATCTACCAAGTATCTAGGGTAATCCCGCTCCAGTGGCTGGTCCCCTTATTACAGAAGCACTTAGTCTCGGGTTTGGGTTCAACCTTGGGTTTCTTCACTAGAGCAGCAGCTGAATTGCCGTTTCATGAAGTATCCCTTCTTGCCCTTGCCCTTCTTGAAACTAGTGGTTTCGCCAACCATCAACAATTGATGCTCCTTCTTGATTTCTACTTTTGTGGTGTCAAACATCGCGAATATCTCAAGGATCATCATATATGTCCCTGATATATTATAGTTCATCACGAAGCTCTAGCAGCTTGGTGGCAATGACTTTGGAGAAACATCACTGTCTCATCTGGAAGATCAACTCCCACTCGATTCAAATGATTGTTGTACTCAGACAATCTGAGCACAAGCTCAACAATTGAGCTTTTCTCCCTTAGTTTGCAGATTAAGAAAATCGTCGGAGGTCTTATCCCTCTTGACGTGGGCACAAGCCTGAAATCCCAATTTCAGCCCTCGAAACATCTCATATGTTTCGCGACGTTTCAAAACGTTTTCGGTGCCTCAACTCTAAACCGTTTAGCATTACGCACTGAACTATCATGTAGTCATCAAAACGTGTATGTCAGATGTTCGCAACATCCACAGACGACGTTCGAGGTTCAGCACACTGAGCGGTGCATGAAGGACATAAGCCTTCTATGAAGCAATGAGGACAATCCTCAGTTTACGGACCTAGTCCGCATAATTGCTACTATCAACTTTCAACTAAATTTTCTCTAGGAACATATCTAAACAATAGAACTAAAGCGCGAGCTACGACATAATTTGCAAAATCCTTTTGACTATGTTCAGGATAAACAAGTTCATCTTATGAACTCCCACTCAGATAGACATCCCTCTAGTCATCTAAGTGATTACATGATCCGAGTCAACTAGGCCGTGTCCGATCATCACGTGAGACGGACTAGTCAACATCGGTGAACATCTTCATATTGATCGTATCTACCATACGACTCATGCTCGACCTTTCGGTCTTCTGTGTTCCGAGGCCATGTCTGTACATGCTAGGCTCGTCAAGTCAACCTAAGTGTTTGCATGTGTAAATCTGTCTTACACCCGTTGTATGTGAACGTTGGAATCTATCACACCCGATCATCACGTGGTGCTTAGAAACGAACAAACTGTCGCAACGGTGCACAGTTAGGGGGAACACTTTCTTGAAATTTTAATGAGGGATCATCTTATTTACTACCGTCGTTCTAAGTAAACAAGATGTATAAACATGATAAACATCACATGCAATCAAATAGTGACATGATATGGCCATCATCACTTTGCTCCTCTAGATCTCCATCTTCGGGGCTCCATGATCATCATTGTCACCGGCATGACACCATGATCTCCATCATCGTGTCTTTATGAAGTTGTCTCGCCAACTATTACTTCTACTACTACAGCTAACGGTTAGCAATAAATTAAAGTAATTACATGGCGTTTATGTTGACACGCAGGTCATAAATAAATAAAGACAACTCCTATGGCTCCTGCCGGTTGTCATACTCATCGACATGCAAGTCGTGATTCCTATTACAAGAACATGATCAATCTCATACATCACATATATCATTCATCACATCCTTTTGGCCATATCACATCACATAGCATACCTTGCAAAAACAAGTTAGACGTCCTCTAATTGTTGTTTGCATGTTTTACGTGGCTGCTATGGGTTTCTAGCAAGAACGTTTCTTACCTACGCAAAGACCACAACGTGATATGCCAATTGCTATTTACCCTTCATAAGGACCCTTTTCATCGAATCCGATCCGACTAAAGTGGGAGAGACAGACACCCGCTAGCCACCTTATGCAACTAGTGCATGTCAGTCGGTGGAACCAGTCTCACGTAAGAGTACGTGTAAGGTCGGTCCGGGCCGCTTCATCCCACGATGCCGCCGAATCAAGATAAGACTAGTAACGGCAAGCATATTGAACAAAATCAACGCCCACAACTACTTTGTGTTCTACTCGTGCATGGAAACTACGCATAGACCTAGCTCATGATGCCACTGTTGGAGAATGTAGCAATAATTCAAAATTTTCCTACGTGTCACAAAGATCAATCTATGGAGTCATCTAGCAACGAGGGAGGAGTAGATCTACATACCCTTGTAGATCGCGCACGGAAGCGTTCAAGAGAACGGGGTTGATGGAGTCGTACTCGTCGTGATCCAAATCACCGATGATCCTAGCGCCGAATGGACGGCACCTCCGCGTTCAACACACGTACGGAGCAGCGACGTCTCCTTCTTCTTGATCTAGCAAGGGGGGAGGAGAGGTTGATGGAGATCCAGCAGCACGACGGCGTGGTGGTGGAAGTAGCGGGATTCCAACAGGGCTTCGCCAAGCGCTGCGGGAGGAGGAAGATGTGTCGTGGGAGGGAGAGGGAGGCGTCAGGGCATAGGTATGGTTGCCCTCCCTTCCCCCCACTATATATAGGGCCAAGGGAGAGGGGGAGGGCGCAGCCTTGCCCCTTCCTCCAAGGAAGGGTGCGGCCAAGGGGGGGAGGAGTCCATCCTCCCCAAGGCACCTCGGAAGTGCCTTCCCCCTTTAGGACTCTCCCCTCCTCTTGTCCCTTTGGCGCATGGGCCTCTAGGGGCTGGTGCCCTTGGCCCATATAGGCCAAGGCGCACCCCCTACAGCCCATGTGGCCCCCCGGGGCAGGTGGCCCCACCTGGTGGACCCCCGGGACCCTTCCGGTGGTCCCGGTACAATACCGGTGACCCCGAAACTTGTCCCGATGGCTGAAATAGCACTTCCTATATATAATTCTTTACCTCCGGACCATTCCGGAACTCCTCGTGACGTCCGGGATCTCATCCGGGACTCCGAACAACTTTCGGGTTACCGCATACTAATATTTCTATAACCCTAGCGTCACCGAACCTTAAGTGTGTAGACCCTACGGGTTCGGGAGACATGCAGACATGACCGAGATGACTCTCCGGTCAATAACCAACAGCGGGATCTGGATACCCATGTTGGCTCCCACATGTTCCACGATGATCTCATCGGATGAACCACGATGTCGAGGATTCGATCAATCCCGTATACAATTCCCTTTGTCTAGCGGTACGATACTTGCCCGAGATTCGATCGTCGGTATCCCGATACCTTGTTCAATCTCGTTACCGGCAAGTCTCTTTACTCGTTCCGTAACACATCATCCCGTGATCAACTCCTTGATCACATTGTGCACATTATGATGATGTCCTACCGAGTGGGCCCAGAGATACCTCTCCGTTTACACGGAGTGACAAATCCCAGTCTTGATTCGTGCCAACCCAACAGACACTTTCGAAGATACCCGTAGTGTACCTTTATAGCCACCCAGTTACGTTGTGACGTTTGGCACACCCAAAGCACTCCTACGGTATCCGGGAGTTGCACAATCTCATGGTCTAAGGAAATGATACTTGACATTAGAAAAGCTTTAGCATACGAACTACACGATCTTGTGCTATGCTTAGGATTGGGTCTTGTCCATCACATCATTCTCCTAATGATGTGATCCCGTTATCAACGACATCCAATGTCCATGGTCAGGAAACCGTAACCATCTATTGATCAACGAGCTAGTCAACTAGAGGCTTACTAGGGACATGGTGTTGTCTATGTATCCACACACATGTATCTGAGTTTCCTATCAATACAATTCTAGCATGGATAATAAACGATTATCATGAACAAGGAAATATAATAATAATCAATTTATTATTGCCTCTAGGGCATATTTCCAACAAAACTATGGCCAACAATCTAAACCTTGCACTCCAAGCTGCAAACCCTGCCTTCAAGGACGACATTGTGAAATGGGGATGCAAAGTTCCTGCTGTTCCAACAAACTCATACGGGTACGAATCTTGTCAATATATCACAATCTTAATTGATTCATTCAATTTGCATGTAACATTTCATACATGCAGTCCCCTGTCTGGTTATTTGGTTTTCAATTTAATACACTCATGGCACGATGGGATGCTGCATTTTCCAGTACCCAAGGTAAGTATTGACACCATGCTCATTTCTACACACATTACACATGTTTTTTTTTAATAACGATGTTATATAATGCATATGTAGGATGATTTTGAACTGAGGAAGCGATTTTTGGTTCATATTTTGAAGTATGAAGAGAATGAAGTTTTAAACAATATCCCGGTCTTAGAACGAAGCATCATCGATCGGATCAAAAGATGGATCTTCGAGAGAGGATCATCATCAAATAATGATTACTAGATAATGTTCCTTAGTTGTTATTTTTAAGTGTTTTTGTAATAAGTAACAAATACAATACATTTATGTCATTGTTAATTTTATGTGAAGACACGTGTATTGGTCGCGTGTTACATGCGCGGGTTTTTTCATTTTGTTTTTGTAATTTTGGGATCACAACATTTCAACAATGAAAGTCTTTCACCAGTCAAACAAGACTTATGACTTAATCTAAAATAAATTATTGCATTCAAATCATTGGGCGTGACATGCATTTAAATGTTCTGGTAAAAACTGGAGTGAAAGTTCATGCTTTTAGTGTACTTTATTAGGGTACGTGCGTTGCACGTGCACGCTTAATAGTGTTAACATACAAGTGTCACTAGCCAGAAGACCTACTTGCCATTGTTGATTAGCACCAGAGGCGACAGCATAATAACAGGGCTGCAGCGCTATTTTATTCATGTACTGTACCACTTAATTTTTTTGAATTAATTAAGAAAAAGATCGCGGTTTTGAAAAAAGTTCATTGATTATGCAAAAAGTTCATCGATTTCAAAAAAATCATCAAATTTGAAACAAAAGTTCATCAATTTTGAAAAAAATTCACCTGATTTCGAAAAAGTTCATCGATTTTGAAAAGATTGCATGACCCATGGTGGTGTCGTAGTGGTTAAGTCGATTTGCTTGCTATGGAGTGGTCTTGAGTTCAAATCTGGGTCACGCTGATTTTTTTATCCTTTCCAGAAAAGAAAAATGAAGAACGGGCCGACCCAGCTCGGACTGCTGCAGGCGCCCGTTTGCAGATTGCAATGTTGTAACGGGCGCCTGCAGGGCCAAATAGGAATTGTGTGGATAGGCATAGAACAGCAAACTGAGATTTCCTCAAAAAAAATCGAACCTTTCTTTTCCTTTTCCTTTTTCTTTGGCGTGAGACAGCAAACTGAGCCATGCGAAATATCTTAAAAAAACTTTGATCATTTTCTCTATCAAAGTGACCACGCGGCAGGCAGCGCCTGAATTAATGCGTCACCGACAAGAAGAACCACAATGAATTAACATTCCCTACATGTTGTACCAAAGCTACAGTACAGATTGCACGTTGCTCCAGTAAGTGCCGCCGCGATAAAGCCGATCGGACACCTGACTCAAGTAAATTCGCAACTTTCGAACCGATGACTCCCCTACAAATACCACCACATGCACGGCAGCTACGGCACGCACCCGTACTAGGTACTCATTCTCTCGTCGATCTCTCTAACCTTTGTCACAGCATAGTCATGGCGGCGACGGGCAAAACCAGCAGCACGGTGGTTGCACTGTCTACCCTGGCTCTAGCGGCGAGCCTCCTCCTCCTCCCCGTCTCGTCAGAGGCGGCCTGCCCCAGCAAGAGCAAACCAACGCCGAGCGCACCGACGGTGACGGGCGGGAGCGGGAGCGGCGGAGGTAAGTGCCCCGTGGACGCGCTGAAGCTGGGGGTGTGCGCGGACGTGCTGGGCCTAGGCGACGGGCTGACGAACCTGATGGCGGGCTCCTGGTCGACGGCGTCGTCGGGGAAGAAGCCGTGCTGCGAGCTCGTTGGCGGCCTCGCCGACCTGGACGCCGCAGTCTGCCTCTGCACCGCCATCAAGGCCAACGTGCTGGGCGTCGTCGACGTCGGCCTGCCCCTCCAGCTCGGCCTCCTCGTCAACCACTGCGGCAGGAAGCTCCCGGCTGGCTTCCAGTGCACTAACTGACCAGCCAAGTCCGTACGCACGCACGCACGAATGGAACGTTGTTAATTTGCTTGCTAGTAGTGGTACGTGCTGCGCGCGAATTTTAATTAAGTTTGTCTGTGTACTGGTCCTTTAATGTTAAGTCTACTATCTTGTGTCGTGTGGTAACGTAATGACATGTTCGGTGCTTGCTGCGCTATACCTTCAGTTCCAACTTTGCTAAATGGTTATTCCCTGTGAACGCCGTGCTTTCCGAAACGAATTAGAATGGGATATGGACGTTGCTGACCAAGCAGACATTATACATGCAGCTTTACAAGTACTATCACAGTTCTGCCATTGTCAGTAAAACAAGTAGCCGCAAAGTGCATGCCTGGTTATAAAAAAGAATGATTGAGAGGAAAAACTTTGTTTGAAAACATTTGCAAAGAGTACCATCGTCAATTGATCTGAAATCAACAAGATACCCAATATTGTTTATTACATGGATCAATGCATAGATATGCGCAAACTGGGATCGATTATCTCGATTCAGCAAACTACAAGACCAATGTTTATAACATGACAAACGACAACAAACACCATCCCGATGAAAGGAGGTGTGCTGAGTTCAGTTCCTCGCAACACTTGAAAAGGTGGGGGGAAATATTTTATGATCTATCACCAAGTTCCGCTCTCAAATTGTCGAACGGGTAGACTTTTGGTGTCTGCAAGAGAAAGTATGATGAGTTTAGTTAGCTTGTTCAGCAAAATAAACTAAAAACAGGCATCCTTCTTTACCAATTTACAACAAATCCTCTATTCTTAAATAGCTACAACTCACTACCTAATTTTCCTCTCCATGCAACAATGCCACATCACCTAGTCATGCATGTATTCATAAGTTATTTTTTCATTAATCTCTTAATGCAAAGCATACCACCTCATGCATGACTTTTTTCCAAGGAAATTAAGTCATGTAAGACATTTTGTATTTGCTTTTTGCATTAACTTTAGTATTCTACCACTTAGCCATATATTTTTTAACAAGGTTCCCACAGCAACGCATGGGGCATTGTCTAGTTTAGATAGTTTTCAGGTCCGCAATCACAAATCAGATTAAGTTTTCAAGTCAAGTTCGCATCTGTAGTAACTATCAGATTAAGTTTAAACAGAAGATTAGTTTTAGGGCCTTCTTCGTTTGCAGTATTCTGAAAAAGTAGGATTGGGATGATATGACATATTAAGGAATTTCATCTAGGACAAAGGGCATAAGCTTAACAGATACTCCCTCCGTCCCAAAATATAAGATTATTTTAGCTTTACTGACTACTGTAACCTTCAGGAGAGTACCAAACCTTTGTTTCCACACGTGTATAGCACATAAGGTAACAAGCATACATGATAAAGTCCTCCGTGCTTCGAAGGATATAACAGATTATGCAACATCATGAGTATCCAGCGATGCTAATACCAATACCTTCTGACGTGGGTATAAACTTTGCATATCAAGGAGGCATTACAGCTTAGGGATTGAAGGGTTTGACACAGGCCATGCTTACTAACATGGCTATCCAATTGTTCAAGTCAATAGAGTAACATACAGCATGACAGTGAAGTTCACAGTTATCAGAATAAATCGATCATCTAGACTCAATAATCACCAGTATATATCCAGTAACAGATTCCAGCATCAAATCTTGGGGAAGTGCAAGGTTGTGTCGGGATGAAATCATAATAAGGAACTTAACACAAATATCTAAGGCCCGACATACATATAAGGTTTAAGGGTGTACCAAAATACTAACTGCTCTCTAAGGAAGTAAATATCTAAACTATTGAATGCACCCAAAACAATTTCTAGGCCCAATTAACCACCTGATGAAGAATCTGAGGTCTACTTAACCCCCTATACCAGGATTGGTGATGACATGGCAGGGTTTGCACCACAAAACAACACTCAAGCACACCGGGCGCTCTCTATAGCTTCCTTGCATCCAGAATAGGCACAGCTCACTTTGATTAGCCCAAGGACACGATATGCTAACCATTGTTTATAAGGCGGACGCTTAGGCGCCAAGGCGCCCTGGCAGTGCCTTGCAATTATGCCCACTTTAGGCGCTTACGCGTCAGGGCGGTTGGTGCTTGCCTTAACGCCTTATAAACAATGATGCTCACAGCTAGGATGTATTTACAGCTCGCCGTAGTGAATTCGAACATCTAGCTTTGGAGCTAGCTAACCAGCCGCTAGCGGACAGCTACTAGGCACTGTTGCAGTGCTGCTCTGCCACGGTGATCTGACAGAACAAGCACCTGTGCATGACAGTGCTGTTGGCCAGTCAGCCTCTGCACGTGTTAGAGTGCGAGCTCCCAGTGATCAATTTCAGGTGCCTGACAAAGAATGGCGGGGCCACGGAGGAGATAGCGTCCTGAGCAGCTGCGATCACCGGGCACCTGCAATCCCGCATACTGGGGTCCTTTCTTCCAGAAGGTCAACAAGGGTATCATATAGGAGCTCCTGGAAATGATGTGGTGAGAAAATATGCGCCACTTCCGTCTGCAGTTCAAGGCCAAGAACACGACCAGCCTGCTTGATGGATCCTATCACTAGGACACCCTGACTGCCACGTCTCCAAGGTAGCTAGCACTTGGATGCCCCGCGATATCTCTAGCAACCACTGGAACCTTAATTCCTACCCCTCCGCCGCGTCACTGCACTCTGTTTCCTTGAAAATTTTCCGCTTAAATCAACCAAATGGAGGAAAGGAGTTGTGGCTGATGATGGCGTGACATGTGACATGCCTACATGTCAAACCAAGATTATGAAACCCCTGTTTGGGAACCACTGAGTCTAGTTAGGGGGTTAAGTGGATCTCAAATTAATCAGCGAGTTACTGAATGAGCCCAAAAATTGTTTAAGTGGGTACATGAGCACAGCCAATAGTTTGAGAGTGTAATGTACTAATGTGGACTTTTTCCTAAAGTGAGATCCTCCATGGGAAATTTAAGCCAGCAGTGCCAGTTGAATGAAGGCAATAAAATAACTTGCTAAGCAATGAGGTGGCAGATATTTACATTTGTTATCCATAGAGTTAGATGATTAATTGCAGTTCATTTGATAAGAAAAGAATACCCACAACGAATGCCCCCATAGATACATAAGAAATCAAGGAAGCTCTCAACATTTTATTTGTTTCAAGGAACAAGGGAGAACATATTTTGCACAAACTGAGGTCAATTAACTTGGTTCCAATTCAATTAATCAATTTCTAGTTGCAGTCTTTAATTCTCTCGGAATATAAACTTCTAACAAGAAACAATTTAGATCATGCACTAGACAGCTAGAACACAAATCACAACTAATAAACCACAAGGAAAATATGTTGATGATCATACAGTACAAGAATCCTCCCTAGTTGCAACAACAACAAAACGCCAAAATGTACTCTATTTGCAGTTAACTAAATTGACTGGGTTTGCACCATTTTTCAGGTCTAGTTTAGGTAAATTGTGCAAATTTACATCAATTCATAACAATTGCAACTCTAGCCTAAAATTAACAATTGGAACGCTCTCACAATGACCCAACGGTCGTACCATCTTAGCAACAATATTTTTTGTACAGTTGCATAAGGCAAGTCTCCGCTAAATCTTTTACTACATCTGTTTATAAACATAAGACGTTTTGGCAGTTTAAATTGAACTGCCAAAACGTCATATATTTAGGAACAGAGGGTGTACTTTTTTGCAGGAAAGTCTCCTTTAAATCATAGCCCAAACAGATAAACACTACAAAGATGGTCTCTAAACAAACAATGGGGGTTGTAACATCACGAGGCAGTAGAAGCAGTGGCACTGGAAACTCACATATGGCATCTTGGAGGCCTTGTCATTCACAACGGCGGCCAGGCCGAGAGCGGCGAAGAAGCTCAGACCTCCACACAGCCACGCCAGAGCCTCGTACTGTCCAACCAAAACACATCAAAATCAAACCGATACAGACGCATTTGATGCGCTGCAACGCACCAAATTGCAGTGGATGCGGTCTTGTGTATTGCAGCAGTAGGGAGGGGGGAGGGGGAGGGGGTCGGATCAGCATACCTTGCCGATGTGCGGCGCCAGGCGGTCGACGCAGGGCTCAGGGAAGGGTGTGCCATTGTCCCACACCAGCTCGTCGTTCACAGGCAGCTGCGACGCAAAAATCCCCAATCCGAAATGGAACCGATTAGAGATGGAGATCACACAAACAATAGAGAGCGGGGGAGGCGAGGGGAGGGGCGTCTCCTAGCTTACGGGCTTGTCGGGGACGATGTGCCTGCCGGCGGGGAGGCCCATGCCGGCGCGGTTGCGGAGGGCGGAGGCCGCGGCGCGCGCGGCTGCGCCGTGGCCGCCCATGATGCGGGATCCCATCGCAGTCAGCCTCCCGGCCATCCCCACCGATTTCTCTCTCACACACTCACTCAATCTCAGATCTGCGCCTGCGGGTGTGCTCGTCGTCGTAGGCGGCGGAGACGCAAACAACTCGGCGAGCGTGGGCTTGGTTTGGGTGTAGGGTTGTGGTCCAGACAAATGAGTTGTGTTCGGCTTAATGGGCTGTGTGGGCTCAATGAGAACAAATGAGTTGGGTACTATTTAGTCGGGCGCCCCTATCCAGCGACTAACGCGCTGAATAGCACAGACGCGCACCTCCCGCTCCTCCCCGCACCTGCTTTGAGCCAGCCCATGTGCAGGGCGGGACACCCCTGTTTTTTCATTTGTTTTTCCTTTCTGTATTTTTTTCCTCTTCAAAATAATTCAGGATTTCAAAAAAGTTCTAAATTTCAAAAAAAATTGTGAATTTCAAGAAACCAGTTCAAGAAATACACGTCAAATAAAAAATGTTAATTATTTTAGAAAATGTTTGGGAAATCATATAATATTTGTGGATTCAAAAAATGTTCATAATTTAAAAAATGTTCACAGTTTCAAAAAGAATGTTCTGGAAATCAGAAAATGTTCATGATATCAAAAGACACGTTTGCTTATTCAAAAAATGTTTATGAATTTGAAAAAAAATGTTTGCAAATTAAAAAACAGTTATGAATTTTTTTAAACGTTCACAATATTCAAAAAATGTTTGCCAATTTGAAACTTTGTTCCCAATTTTTTCCCAAATTTGAAAATGTCAAACCAAAAAATGTTCGTAGATTTCCAAAATTGTTCCCAAATTTCAACAAATGAGGCCCTCCATCTGCGAGGCGACGATGCTCATGAGGTCTCCGACGATGGATACCCCAGCTCCAGCCGAGCCGCAGCCGCCGCCGGCAAAGACTAGGGAGGCGCGGCAGGGGCGCGGACTGGAGTCGGGGTGGGGGGGGGGGGGGCCCCCCCGGGCGCCGAAAGCCCTCGAGCAAGCAGGAGGCGGCGGCGAAGTAGGCAGCTCCTCTGGGGCGGAGTAGCGCGTCAAGGTGCTGAGCAAGCCCAAGGTCGACATGGAGCACTTACCCCCGAAGAGGAATCTGGTTGTCACATCAATCACCTAAACCCTAAACCCTGGAGTATTACAAAAACGAATGGGATTTGGGGTTAGGAATTAGGGGATCTGGGGAACCCCAGTGGGCGGCGGAGGCGGCAGTGGCGTCTGGCCCTGACGGGAGCCGAGGGGAGGTGGGGGCGGCGGGGGCTCCGCGTTGGCGGTTCGGCGCGACCGGGTGTATCGCACGTGAAGATGAAAGCAGGAAGAAGAAAGAGAGAAAGGAGATCCAGGTCTGGACGGACTGTTGGATCAGTGTCTAATGGTTATAGGCTTTGGTTAAGAGAAAAACTAATTTTAATTTTCAATCGATTCACACGGAGACACTTCCTTTGCGTTCCGATAATTGGTATCCCCAAGTAGGGAGCGTCGGTCCTTATCTGATTAGCTCGCGGCCAGCTTCACTTTCGATTGGTGCTCGCATCGCTGGGATTTTTGGTAAAAAAAAAAGGGGGGGGGGGGGGGGGGGGGGGGGTTCCTTTTTCTCGTTGTGTCTTCTGCTAGTGATGCTCAAATGCGCACTTGGTTTGACTATTAGTTTGTTCTCATGTAAATAGGAAACTGGAATGCTCTACCCCGTGGTATTAGAGAATTCGTGACTGATGAAAAAAATTTAAGCCGTGTGCGTTCTGCTGGTCAACCTTTTTCCAAGTCTGGTGCTAGCAATTGCTATGTCAGTCGAGGAGCATGCCACATTAGCACTAGGTTTATGGTAGTATTGGAAGATGATGAGCCAGCAACATGTTTCTGGCATGCTGACTCAGAACATATTCATTATTGCACAACAGGTGCCATGTTCTATTTGCAGGGTTTTTCTTCTTCTTTTTATGACAGCGGTTTCTTCCTTTTGGAAGCAACCATTATGACTGTTTTCGGAAGGTGCCATTATGATTAGAATTGTGATCTTGTGTGATGGCCTTGCTATTTTGATTAATGTGTGTTTTGACTAATGGTTTGCCACTCTGTTCAGGAGGATCTGTGGTGGTCTGCTTTTCCTGTTGGGACTGAGGTTTGTTCCCATCCCATTTTTTCGTATTGTGTATGTTAGTCGTGCGCACTTGGACATATTATATAGCTTAAGCTGTACGCATTTCCTTGCCTTGAAAAACTTATAGAACTTGGCTTGTCATCTGCAGTGGGAAAACACTGATATGATAAAGGAATTCAATTGGAACTTCGAAAATTTAGAGGTATGATAGTCAAACTTAATCTTGTAAGATTTACCCCCTTTTTGAATGTTTAACTTCAGCATACAGTGATATGTGGTTGTTGTTGATGAGCAGAAAACACTAGAGGAAGGGGGGAACTATATGGGAAGACGGTTTACTTGTTTGGAAGCACCGAGCGTAAGTAACTAAGTATACTTGGCACTAAGCTATTTCTGAAGTTGATTTTGCTACCGTTGATCCTTGATACATGTTTTATAATGTTGATAATATTTCAGTAATCTGTTTCTAAAGTTAATTTTGCTACCGTTGATCCTTGATACATGTTTTATAATGTTGGTAATATTTCGTAATCTGTAGCAAAGTAGGGTTATCTGGCCATAAATTTATTGATGTTTGTTTTAAGTGCTATTAGTCTGGTTTAGTGAGATTCAACAATTGTATTTGTGTATCACTTTATATATTGTATGTAAAGTGGATTTAGTATCTGCCATCTTCTTATTTCCATTCTAGTTTTACACCTGTTGAATATTATTCCATACAAGTCAAATTGGCTCCTCTTGGCGTGCAGCACAACAATTGGATGTTAATGGTGAATTGAAGATTGTAGTTGTTCCTGCTGTACTTGCTGTAAGTTCTTATCCACTCTCTTGGCCCAGCATCTATAACACCATTATGTTTACATTTTGTGTTTCAAAGCAAAACATGTTAGTAGGAAAAAAATGTACAGCGGAGAATGGTCTTGCAGTTGTACATATTGAGCTGAACCTTTAGCTCATGTCTACATCAGATAAACAAATCAGCAGTTCTGTTTATACCTTTTGCATTACTTAAAAACATACCATCTTTAGTATATTATTGTTTATGATTTTCATGTAGAATTATGAATTGCACAAGATGAAAATTTATGCATCAGCTTTTAAGTTTAGGAAGTTGCTACAAGCTTTTGAAAATAAAAGGAGTAAGAAAATTCATTTATTTTATCAGTTGATGTTACCAAGAGAATTATCTTGGCAGGAGCATTTATTTCCTTCTATTGCTGTTGTTCTGTTATGATCCTGTTTTCTCTCTCTAAGATTTCCTGTTAACTTGTCAAAAATTATTTGGCTGGTGACCTTGTCTTGCTCTTCACCGATGTTTTTTACCCAAACATGCAGTATCAAATATTTTTTCATATTTGTTAATTTGATCAAATACTTGTTTAAGGCCTATGATGTTAGAGTACGTAATGGGCCTAATGGGCCCGTTAGTCTTAGGGTTAATTAGAGATAAGAGTTGCTTGCTTAGGGGTCAAGTAAGCCTTGCTTGGGAGTCAAGTAAACCTCTCTATATAAAGAGAGGAGATGTATCAATCTAATCAAGCAAGAATTAAGAAGGAAATCCCTTCCCTCTTGCCCGGCCGTGGGCAGAAAGGCCCCCGGCCGGCCCTCTCGCGCCCTCCTTCTAGCAGCGCCATAACAATTTGGTATCAGGTAGCTCAGTTCCGATCATGTCTTCGTCGCCGCCCACCCCGTCGCTTCCGCTGCCGACCGTCACCACCGCGCCGCTGGCCATCTACACCGTGCCGCTGCCCTCCCCGTCCACGCCGCTGGTTGCATCCTCCGGCGCCGCCACCGCCCAGATGCCGGCGCCCTCCACCGCACCTCCGTCCGCCGTCTACACCCCGGAGGAGATCACCGGGGTCCTCAACGACCTTGTCACAGCCGTCCAGGGGATCCGGCTGTACCTGGCCAGCCCCTACGGGCCGCCGCCGCCCCTGCCGCTAACCGCCACTGCCGAGCCGCCGGCCCTGTTGTGGTACTCGCCGCATCCAGGGGCCTCCGCGGCATTCGCTGGGACGCTGCTGCCCCAGCTGCAGCTGTCGCCCGCCGCCGCCCCGCAGTGGCCGCAGTGGCCGGCGCCGGCTCCCGCCGCGCCTCCAGCGCCCATCGCCGCACCAGGCAGCCTTCGCCGCGCTCGCCGGACCACTGCAGCAGCCACTGCAGCTTCCATCCATCGCCACCACCGCCCAGCCCTGGCTGCAATGGCAGCCGCCGCTCCTGGCAGCCTCGCCCGGCGCTCCGCCGCAACAGCCGCTGCCGCTGCTCGATGCGCCACCGCCGCTGCAGCTGCAACAGCCACCGCCGGTCAGCTCCGGCCCCGCATCAACCGCGCCGGCGGGAGTCCCGCTCCACCAAGTCCAGTCCCTGCCGTCGTCGTCACCGCTTCCGTCTTGGATCGCTACCTGCCACGTGTCGGCGGCGGTGAGGCTGCAGGCTACTGCACGCGGCCTCCTAGCGCGTCGGCGTGTGCGGGAGATGCGTGGTCTGCAGCTGCCGCTCCTCCAAGTTGCCCTTCGCTGCGCAAAGGACCTCGATCTCATCCGTTGCGCCGGGGATCTTGGGCATGCGGTTTCCCCCAGGGCAGCGGGCATGCTGTTTTCCCCACGGGCAGCGACCTCAAAGTCTGCGACATCGGCGGTTGGGGGGGCGCACCCCTCGTCATTCTCCATCGCAAGCCCTCCACTCTTCCCTGTGCGGTGCAGACCAACAGCCGTCCGGCAGGAAGAAGCCATGGTGTCACCAACAGCAGCGCACCACGTAGCACCACTGCATTCCGTCACCGGCCGCCGCGAGAGCGCCTCTGCTGGTCACTCTTGCGACCACTTCCAGGTGGTCCTACACATGCACTTCTTTTGTCTAGATGGTGTCCATGGGATCCAGGTGGCTGTACACGTGCACGTCCGACGTGCGGATGGTGTCCACTTTTTGTTAAGGGGTCCAAAATAAAGTGTCCCAGTCCATTTCAGGTTGAGCATAATAAAACAAGCCGAGATGTAAAAGGCTTGTTTTTAGGTGTTAGGTTTGTGTTGCGTCGCGTCATGGTTATAAGTTGGTTAGGCTGCAGCTTGAGGACAAGCTGCATGTCCAGGTGGGGTGTAGTGTTAGAGTACGTAATGGGCCTAATGGGCCCGTTAGTTTTAGGGTTAATTAGAGATAAGAGTCGCTTGCTTAGGGGTCAAGTAAGCCTTGCTTGGGAGTCAAGAATTAAGAAGGAAATCCCTTCCCTCTTGCCCGGCCGTGGGCAGAAAGGCCCCCGGCCGGCCCTCTCGCGCCCTCCTTCTAACAGCGCCATAACATATGATCTGGATGATCTGTCTTGTTTAGCAGTTGACATGTTCAATTTTACAGGTTGACTGTCCTTTTCCTCCATCGGATAAGATTGCCATAAATTTTGTTCGAACGGGAAAAGAAGAAATAGTACCAATGGAAGAGATGAAGATGTCATGGGTGCCTTATGTTCCTCTTCAGGACCGGTACTGTTGCGTTACTTATATCGAGCAATATTTGTTGCCTTTTGTTTTCATTGTTTATATCCCTGCTTTTTCCCTCTACTTTGTAACTTATTTTACTCACCTTGCTATTGCTTTGCCTACAGGTTTGGCAGGATTGAAAGTTTGAAAACAAAAATCTTCACTCTCTGTTGCACCCAGCGGAGGTGAGTTTTATGAATTTATGCTTTCAGAATTTCATGCTTTAGGTACATATTTATTTCTGTTGCCAGGCATTTTCATTCTCATTCAATGATGTGCTATATTTCCATTACCACTAGTTAAGATTATTAAATCCCAGGTTTATACATTTACAGGTCTGCGCTGAACCGAATGGAAACTGAGAGAGCCAACAAGTTCTACTACTACACGCCCTGTAAGCTGAATTGGGTTTATTTTTTTAGGCCTGTATTATGCTTCTCTAGTAATATCTAACTTTTTAACCCTTTTTTCTTTATGATCCTTTGAATACCCCTTACCATTAGAGGTTCCACTGTTGTACCTATCTTTGGCACGTGTCATGCCAAGATCATGTAAACCCAACCATCCAAAAGTGTGCATGATTCTGCAGAACTGCAGCCACTATTAGTTGAATGGTTGCAATGCAATTCTTCGTCTTGGAATGATGCCCTTTTCCCTAATCAAATTGTTAATTCATTGAAGTGGCAGTTTAAGAAACATGCCTGCGAACACACGCAATGGCTTTTAAACTTGTTTTTTTTTTTTTGACTGGTATTCCGTTTTACAAAATCATAATGGCATCATATTTAGTAACACCAGTTTGAATTATATCCTGGTTGCTTTCTAGTAATTTGATGGCACATAATATCCTGTCATAAGCGAATCTCTTTTATTCTCCTTTTTCTTCTGAGGGGATAAATTTCTTCTTTTCATTTTTTGCACTTTGGTGCATATTTGCTTGGCCTTTAGTGCTGTTCGCACCTTGACGGTTAGCATCTCTAGAGCGTGCAGATTTTCAGGTCATGCTATTTTCAGAAAGTACTCAGTAGGCAGCGAAGTGGCGCCTAGTACCTGTTACTGTCTAGCAAAGCAGAAACCTAGGCAGCAGGTAATGCTATGTGGCAGGGTTGCGCCTAGTGCCTAAGAACTGCCAGGATGGAATTGTCAATCACATTCTAAGACATCATAAGCACGAAAAGATTGCTAAGTACTCAAAATGACCCAACACTCACTGAATCCTGTTTGGCACAGTCCACTCTCAGATACACGCCCATATCCTAAAGTTGTTCTACCAGTTGCTCACTTGATTTAAATTTATATGGCACTGGTTGTTTTAATGATATCATTCTCTATAGGGTAATCTCATCGGCATATGAACCTTGTTTAATATCTTGCAGACATACCACTAAATCCTCCTGAAGATGAAGGTGGCACAGTTGTCCGCGTCATATATCCTCTAGAATCCCCGGTAAGCTTCCTTTAAGCGTATAATTGCTGTGATCTAGTCTGCTTTAGTCTGTGACGTGATCATCAGTCGATGAGGTCATGGTTTTTGTCCGGTACTGGTGACTTGCTGCCATTGCTGTTGCTACATAAGGCAATCTCGTGCTGTGGGGACCCCTCCTCATCTTCCATTGCTGGTATCTGATCATGCGCATTGCTTCCGTTTTGTCTTAAATGTTATCACCTGTTTTGTAGTATGTTGGATGCTTGACCTAAGTTGTTCCCGTGGCAATTTGATGGTTCAAAACCCAAGTGGATGGGTGGGTTGTTTGAGGTTTCCTTCTGTTGATAATAAAACAACAATAAAATCTTCTTAGCCTGCTTTCCACTTTGTAGTTATTGTATTTCTATTTCAAACACTATTCGCAGAAGTGCACTCGTGCATCCTAATTAAGTCTCCAGGTCTGGTTTCAAGTAGCTGTAAATTGTTCATACATTGATGTTTACCTTGTGCTGCTTGTTGCAGATAGTTTGTGATTTTCACTTGGAATTGGATGATTACAAGGTTTGTAAGGAATTTCAGTTGTTCTACTCTGATGTACAATGCTACCTATGAAAGGACATCCATGTTGAATCATATCATGTTGCAATGCAGGTTTTAGCTCATAAGCTAGTCGAAGATGAGGGGTTGCCAGAGGATGAGAGGGAAAAAATTGAGGTCACTAAACTCTTCTTGATCAATTATACACTCTAAGGTTAGCATTGTTTTACAGCAGTAACTCCCTTCCTAACTTTGCTGCCACGTTTCTTTGACGGGAATTTCTAAAGGAGAAGGTTAAACAAGGGAAAATAGAACTGGAACAGGTCCATTTAACTGAAATATTTAATTATTTTCCAAGAGATTTGACGCTTTACAATATTCAATATTCCCCAAAACTTGTTCAGGCTGAAGAAGCCAGGAAGAAAGCTATTGAAGATATGGACCCTAAGCAAAGAGAGGCATTTGAAAACATGGAACTTTACAAATTATATCCCGTGAAAACCCCGGATACACCTGATGTTAACAATATGAAGGTATGAAGTTGTTCCTGAGTGCCCACTACTTGAATGTATCTGAACCTGCAACACTAGATTTAACTTGGTTATTTACTATTGTGTGCAGTCGAGGTACATCAACAGATATTATGGCCGCGCACATTATCTGATGTAATGGTGTTCCTGATCTTCTCACATGTTTGCTAAACTGTGATTGATTAATCTATCCAACTTGAAGAGTTCTTGTTATGGAAGCTGGGTAGATCAGCTTGGTGACATAAGAGTGTAATCTCGTGTTGGTCCATTAGATACAATGTTGCATCTGAACTCAGTTGTAATGGAGCTACTGTCATTTGCCTGGACAACCCTGAGCATCTCATCACCATCGACTTGGATCCCAAAGTTCCTAACCCACCACAGCCCGCACACAGGGCAAGTGCCGAAGCCATCCCTTTTCTACGAGTGAGTGAAAATTCCACCGCAAGCAAACGACCCAAGAGAGCGTCTCCGTTCCTCCCCCACGACCCCCAGGGAGCCTTGTTCTAACCATCGGGATATCGGATTGATCCCACTGAACTTTTCCACAATGCCCGCCAATCCTTCACCTCGGTGCGCTTGTTCCTTCTCGGCTACTGCGACTACGTGCTGCGACGAGCCATCCCCGTGGACCTCCTCTTCTTCAATTCTTTCCTCGGTGCGCTTTAATTTCCAGCCATGGTTTTCTCAATGGCTTGCGAGTGAAAATTTCCCCCGTTTGGAACCACCGGTCCTTTCCCTGCCAACCGAGGAACCTCCTGACTCATTTCATCAGCAAGCTTCTTCCTTTTTTTTTCGTTTCCTCTGCACGGATGTTGATTGTTATCAACAAGCTGTTGCTTGAGCTCGAGAAGGTATGTTGATGCATCGCCGTGGTACTGTGTGCGTGATCATATCCTTTAGGGCTGTCCAGGTCCGATTGGTGACGCTTTACGGGCCACTGATTAGCAGGCTTTAACGAAAGATGATTACTCCGTTTCAACCAACTGATACAGCCTGGATTCCTCCGGGAATGGGATCCCTGAACCTGCCGAGCTCAGCAAATGTTTGCAGTGACCGGCCAATGGCCCGCTCATGCATTTCAGATGGATGTATCTATCCCGCCTCTTGTGACTGGCCTGAAGTAATTCAGACTTCAGAGCACATGCAAGCACCAACTTGTTTTCTGTCTCTGATACATTCAGAGTTGAGGTAATTATACCTGTGATGCCTGAACTTGCCATAGATGTTCATTTTAATGCATGAACTTGAAAAATGTGTTGAACTGGTTCTAAAACTTGTCTAGCGCGTGCAAATACGATGCTAGACACATCTCTTTTTTTGCATGATAATACGTGTCTCATTTATATTAAAAAGATCATAGTACAAGCCACATACACACCGACCTGATAAAACTGAACAAATAGTAGAACGCTAGCCTTTGCACAAAGGAACAACGGCCAAGAAGTAAAATTACAAACAAGACATGGCATTGTATTTTCGGGTCCATGCTTGTAACGATGAAATATGATTATTTGAATGCTATATCTGTATCTATGACTATTGGGTTCTGCCTGTCAGCCCAGAAGAAAAAATGAAAATAGAAAATTCTGCTCAAGTAGAGTAGAACCTACGACCAGCTATTTGAGGAAGTACGCGCTGACCACTACACCGAAGAGGATTCCATGCCAACCACGGTCCCTCTAACTTTATCTATAATAGACTGGCTTTTGGTGCTTAAAAGGGCTGCATCCAGTGCCCATTCAGTACATGTTAACTTAAAAAATTTGTAAAAGTCTGTAAATCATAATCATAAGCACTGTGCGTCATATAGTCGGGGCTTCGCATAGGGCGCCCAAGACAGGGCCGGCCCATTTCTTTTTTTCTTTACTTATTACTTTCCTTTTTCTTTCCTGTTAGTTTTTCTTTTTTCGCATTGAACTGTTTTTTTGCCGTATAAAATATCCTCCACCTCGACGGTGTTCGATGTACGCGCGCGTAGACGTCCGATCTACTTCTGGCATCTGACTTAGTTTCACCCATTAATTCTGAAACAACGATCGAGTTGCAGAAACAAGCATCTCGCGAGCCATTCGATGCGTAACGCGAACCGTTCAATCCTCCTTCCTAATTTCCTGTAACGATGCTCTTGTTGCAAGATCTGGTCTTCTTTAATTTCCTGCAACAAGACCTTATTGCAAAAACTCATAGTTTTCTGCAACAAGACCCTTAGAAAAATTGCAAACAACATCTTCCACTGTGTCTAATTTTCTGCAACAACATTTTTCACGCGTCTAATTTTCTGCAACATCTTTTACGCGTCTAATTTCCTGCACATCTTTCACACGTCTAATTTTCTGCAACAAGATCCTTATTGCAAAAATTAGAGTGAATTCTGGTTTTTACCCTCTATTTTGATGTTTTTGACACTAATTACCCTATTTAGTAGGATTTCATCCATTTTACCCCATTTAGCAAAAGTTTTGTCACAATTTACCCATTTTAAAATTTTGCGAGCATTTTGATGAGCAGGTCCCAATTGTTAGGTCCACCTAGCATGCCCCATCAACAGTTTTTACCTACCTATTTTTCTCCACGTTGAACCAGTCCTCGCAGCTTCGCTCGACTAGGCTGGCCTGATATGATCGCCAGAGCAGGTCGCTCGCGTCCAACGCACAAGGCGTAAGTTGGGCCGCACCACTCTGGCCTCCAATATTCATAGCACACATTGTTCGCCTTCCTTCGAATCACACACACGCTGCAAACAAAGAAAAAAAAGGATTTTAACAATATTCAAAATGGTGAAAAAACTTTAAATCAATGTACGTCAGTTATAGATGGGTGATATGTATACACGTGATCTTCTAATAAGCATTTTAATTCTGTCTGAATCAAACGCCTCACCGGCCAATGCATGAGTCAGGAAAACTTCATAATACACATATGATGGAGATGGTCAAAATCATGTGGAATGGGGTACGACGTGAGGGCTTGCTTGTTCACCAACCTCGCTGATTTGTTGGACGAGCGGCCCCCATAGATCTGCAACCGAGCACAACCTGATGGGGGCATGTACATGGACGCGCCCACGCCGACGTCGGCGAGCTTGATGGAGCCGGATTACATGGGGTCATTTCTTGCCTTGATGTCGCGCCCAGACGTCGGCGAGATTGACGGAGCCGGATTCCACGGGGTCATTTCTTGCCTTGATGTCACGACCATATATAACGCCGTTCGAGGAGGTATGAAATCACGCCGCTGCCGTTGCCTGACAATCCCTAACCATAAGTTCGAGCGAGCCTGACGGGTACGTGTGGGCAGAAGCCTGGACGGGCGATGCAATCTATTAGGCGTGAGTAAGGAGCATGGTCGGCTCAGGCATTATGCGTTGGACGAGATGCAAGTGACCTCCATTGGGCCGGTCCGGTCGGGAGAAGCCGTAAGGACTGGTTCACGAGAGAGAAAAATAAAGCAGGAAAAAACCATCGATGTGGCATGCCAGCTAGACTTCACAATTGGGACCTGTCTGCCAGAACACTCATGAAATTTTAAACAGAGTAAATCGTGGCAGAACTTTTGTTAAATGGGGTAAAATGGATGAAATTTCGCTAAATGGGGTAAGTAGTGTCAAAAATGTCAAAATAGGAGGTAAAACCGGAATTCACTCCAAAAATTACAACAACATTTTCTGTTGCGTCTAATTTTCTGCATCAAGACTCTTGTTGCAAAAGTTAATGCAACATCTCCGCCGCATCTAAATTTCTACAATATGACTCATGTTGCAAAAACTGCAAAAAGCATCTCCGGGCGCTCGCATACTTGCGTAGTCTTCCACCATTCCTGTAACAACACCGTTGTTGCAGAGATAAGATGGCGCTCCCCGTCGGCGTGGCATATTTTGTGGGTCCATCAATCCGGTCGACAGGGATGCGTTGTCGCCGCTAGGTGGCCGGCAGGTATTGGAGCTCCGGCGGTTGTGCGGGGCCGTGCCCATGGCCGACGGCGGAGTGAACCGGGCGGGCTGCATCTAAGGAGGGTGAAAGTCAGATTGGGTGTGGTAGGGCGAGGTGGACGGAGATGTAGCAACCTGTGGTGGTGGTGGTGGCGCGCCTCCGCGCTGGCCTAGCCATGGCTGCGGTTGGACCAGCATGGGGACGATGAGGAAAGGAGAAGACGGATGGGGATAAGATGCGTGAGATTTTTCTGGAAACATGGCAACGTGTTGTGTGGGCCTTAGAACACGTGTCAACTGCTGCAGGTGGCGGACTTTTTCCCAGAAATCAGTCGGTAGATCATCAGCGTTTCCCTTCAATTATGGTTCAATTTCCGAAAACTTTTCAGAAATTTAAAAGGGCGCGTGCTAGGCGCCATCCAGATGTAGGAGGCGAAAATAACAACCGCCCCTACAGCCGTCTGATGCGCTCGAGCGCGGCCGTTTGATCCCTTCTCTCTTCTTCTGCACACTGCTTTCTTTGTGCACGTGACACGCAGGCATCAGAGGTCCTCTTCCTCACAGTGTCGCAGCACCACTCCTAGCAGCACAACAACTCTGACACTCCCACGCGACATCGCCTCCGGGCATCGCCGGCGGCCTTGGATGCTTCCGGCGAACACCTCGCAGCACTGACGCTCTTGTCGGCAAGCACCTCGCAACACCCGATGATTCCGGCGAGCAGCCTCGCAGCACCGACGCTCCCGCCGGCAAGTGGCCTCGCAACATCGTATGCTTCAAGCGAGCACCGGCGCTCCCACCGCCGAGCGGCCTCGCAGCATCATATGCTTCAGGCGAGCAGCCACGCTCCCGCCGCCGAGCGGCCTCACAACACTGACGCTCCCGCCAGCAAGCGGCCTCACAGCACCGGATGCTCCCGACGAGCGGCATCGCACCATGACAGGTCACAGATTTCCAATGACCATCGCAGCAACCGGTGATGCTTCGTAGCAGGGGCGCCGCCCGTGGCAACACCGGGAGCCCTCACGCATGACGATGTCAGGGCTAGCAGCATTAGCGCTCCACCGACGGGTGGGCGTAGCACGTCGTCGCAGCCGAGACGCCATCGAAGCCTGCGTTGCAGCATCGCCGAGCATCTGGTCCGTCGTCGGGCTCGCAGTAGCTGGACCACCTTGTAGCACGGCCGCGCTCTCGTACAAATTGGCCACTCTACCGCTGGTCTATGCAGCAGCTCATGCTGCAGCGGCGGCGGCTGTCCTGTTGCAGCTGGGGACTGCCCCCAGCCGTTAGCAGCACCCTTTTATTTTCCTGAGAATTCATTTGAGGGAGCTCATCGACGGACGGCCAATCGCCTGGTAAATTGGCTGTGCCCACCGTGTGATTGAGCGTGATCGGACGTCGCATGAAGAGGTTGCTCGCGCGGCTGCATTCATCCGGATGAAGGGAAGGTGTTTCCTATTTAAAATAAATACTTTTTTGATTTTTTTGGAATTTTATTTTTCTTGCTCCAAAAGTTTTTTAAAATTCAAAAAAGTATAGTTTTTTTACCAATTTTTCCAAGAACAGTTACATTTAAAAAAATCAAAATTCGAAAAATATTTTTGTTTCACTAAAATGTTCACAAATTTAAAATAACATTCTTGTTTGAAAAAATCCATTTTCTAAAATTCTTTTGAATGTTGAAAACATGTTCCTGTTTTTTTAAATCTCCAATTCAAAAAATATTAGTGATTTTATAAAAAGTTCATGTTTTCTAAAAAAGTTGTAAATTTCAAAAAAATAATCTTGTTTCATATTATCTGTCCAGTTGCAATGCACGGGCATATGTGCTAGCCATAATAATAAAAGTTAGATTCAAATATTTGTGTGTTCCTAATAATTATCTAATGATATACAAATATATGTGTGTTATTAATGATTACCTCGTGGTATAAAAATATTCCTGTGCATGTATTTAAAAAAAACAGGCACCATGCCATGTTGTGGGTTATAAATATTTGTGGTACATAAATAATAACCTCATGGTACACAAATTTTTGTGTGCACACACAATAAATATATAGAGGTATGTAATAAAATAACTTACTAAAAAATGTTCCTGCAATTTTTAGAAATATTCACTTATTATTTGGAAAATACTAGTTAAATATAAGCCATGAGTGTCTAAAAATGTTTCGTAAATACAAATTTCTAAAATATACAATCCTGGATTATTTATGAATGTTCATTAAATACATTTTTAAATGTTTGTGAATACAAACCATACACGGGGTAATTATTAAGAACACATGAATATTTGAATATAAAATTTATTATTATGATTAGAATTTACAGACCTTTTACATTTCTTCAAAAACGTTACGGTGTGCTAAATGGGCCACGGGTTGCAGCCCATTTAAGCAAAACAAGGCATGCTATTTACTATTGATTAAAGGACTATGATATTTGGCACATGTGTGTCATATAAGCAAAACTGTCACACCTCTACTTCTTTCACTTTAAAGTACCATATGATCCATTTTCCTTCGACCCCACTTTTTCCGAACAACCATGTAGGCTCGCCCGAGAAACCTGCTTCTCCCGCACATCTCGCGCGCCCACCCCCGAGAAAATTACCACTTCTTCACGTCTATCACATGATAAAAATAATAATGCGCATGTAGTTCAAACCCACACCTTCTTGGCACCAAAGTGCGCCACCACAACAACCTCACCCTTAGTATTTGTTGCTCAAACTAAAGAAACTAATCGTCTTGATCATTTTTTTACAATTGTGTTACTATAAAAAAGTATAGAAAATTATCACGATTTTCCCTCAGGACAAAGTTACCATGGATTCGCATGCAAGTTATCAGACCTGTGTTGCGTAAGTTACCGTGCTATTTACATAGAATTTACCAAGTAATATGTTTCAACAACTACACCACTTTCAAAGTTACCACTATGTTATAAGGTCTTTGATGTGTAAAATACCGTGGTACTTACACATAAGTTATCAGGGTATGTGTACATCGACCTCGTCCCTGGTCAAAGTTACCACGGGGGATTGTACATGAGTTACCAGGTCTACAGTTCGTATATTATCATGGTAACTTACACCTAAAAACCTGGGTGTGTTTCGGTAACTTTTTTCATAGATCAAAAATTACCACGATGTTTTTGCGTAACTTATCACGCCTATAGCGGGTCAAAGTGGGCCGTTTTTCTGGGCCAACCCATGAGCATGTGTGCCTCCTCATGACACTAAACATTATGTGGCTTTTCTGTGGCACATCATGCGTTGTGTTCATCTAAGAGGCCCCGCGAGGCGAGTGTATGTTTTTAACAACTTGTTTTCCTTTGGTAAAAAGTTACCATCATGTTTATATTGTAAGTTATTAGTTATGCGATGCTTATATTATCATGTTATTCACACAAAAATTATCGGGGATGTTTTGAACAACTTTTCCCCAGGACAAAAGGTTATCATGGTGATTCTAGGTAACCTATCAAGCCCGCAGTGCTTAAAATATCATGCTATTTACACAAAATTTATCAGGAATATGTTTCAGCAAAATCCCCCCCCCACGGGTCAAAAACTTATCATGGTGTTTAGTTATCGCGGTGCATATGTTTTCATGCTATTTACACATGAAAATACGAGAGGAGGGATGTATAGTACCATGCTATTTACACAGAAGATATCGGAGTATCTTAAAAAAAATCTTCCCTATGGTCAAAGTTACCATGGTGTTTCTATCTCAGTTATCAGATGTGCACTGCGTATATTACCACGTATTTACACATAAATTATCTGGTATCTTTTCACATTTTTCTTTCCCAATGGTTAAAGTTATCACGATGTTTGTATCTAAATTATCAGGTCTATGGCGTGAATGTTATCATGCTATTTACATAAATTACCGGGGGCCGGGGTTCAACAAATTTCTTCCCAATGATCAAAGTTACCACGATGTTTTCACCAAAGTTATCACGCCTTCAATGCTTATGACCATGCTACTTACAGATAATGTACCGCGTGGTATACAAAAGTTATCATATTGGTGGTGCATCATTTATCGTGGTGGTGATGGAGAATTTACCACGGGAAAAGTTTATGTGCCAGGTTTGATAGGTGAAACAAAAGCTTTTCAGTGCTAAAATATTGAAGGCAAAACATGTCAAAAACAATATTTTCCTTAGCTTGTTCAACAATGAGTGTCATAGGCGAGATGGTTAGCTCCCTTCATTGATTACCTGCGGACCAGAGATCAAATCTCAATTCAAGCATTATTTTTGCCCAAAAATCTAGAAGGCGCGTGGGGCCGTAACTGGTGATTGAAAGGAAGGAAATCAGGAGGGCGGGAAAGGATGGAGATCGGGAGGACGTGCGGGAAAGGAAGAAGATCGCGAGGAAAGGAATCTGGAAGGCGCGTGGGGTCGTAACTGGTGATTGAAAGGAAGGAAATCAGGAGGGCGGGAAAGGAAGGAGATCGGGAGGACGTGCGGGAAAGGAAGAAGATCGCGAGGAAAAGAAGGAGATCGGGAGGCGTGCGGGAAAGGAAGGAGGAGATCATGAGGACGTGCGGGAAAGGAAGGAGATCGGGAGGGCGATGCGTGTGGCAGTTTTGCAATCTGCCGCACGGTTGCAACTTACATATTTCGTTGATTAAACTTATAGTGGAATAATTTCTCATAGTAGTGTGTTTGGTCTATTGGTAAGCGTATCCTATCGAGCTTCAGGTCATAGGCTCGACTCTGGTTGGGCACTATTTTTAATTTCAATTTTCCCTTTGTTTACGTGACCTACTAGTCACACAAATATATAGCATTGGTGTAATAATGTTTCACCACTACGAATGGCATTATATACGGGGCCACTTCAGCACACTATACGTCTACAAATGAGATTAGCACCGTATTTATATGTGCCAACCAAGTTTTAGAATCAATTTTGCATTTTTTTTCAACTTCAAACATTAAAGTGAACGTTCATGACAAGTTCAAACACCATTGGTGTATTTATCTCTTCAAAGTTCAGAGCACACCAACCACTGCTTCCAATGTACATAGTTAAAAAAATCAATCTTTTCCTTTGCTCCTGCAATGTGCATTCACTGTAATTGAATCTTTTTATTGAGTATGTACGCATAGCAAGCTCAGACTGTAAATTTACCATCGATCACACGTACAGGACGACACCAACTAAATAAAGTAAACTAATGCAAAGAATTGTCAAGTCAAGTCAGTGTACCCAATGGAAAAAAACTATATCAGGCAGATGATGTTCATTAATGATCTGTTTGTTGGTTAATCAAACTGGTCAAACTGTCTGATCACATCACACGGTTGCTCTTGGCCGCCGCGGCCAGGCAGCCAGGTACTGGTGAGCCCTCAGGAGCTCCTCCCTGAATCGGGCCAGGTCCAGTCTGTTGGAAATATGCCCTAGAGGCAATAATAAAATGGTTATTATTATATTACCTTGTTCATGATAATTGTCTATTGTTCATACTATAATTGTATTATCCGAAAATCGTAATACATGTGTGAATACATAGACCACAACATGTCCCTAGTGAGCCTCTAGTTGACTAGCTCGTTGATCAATAGATGGTTACGGTTTCCTGACCATGGACATTGGATGTCATTGATAACGGGATCACATCATTAGGAGAATGATGTGATGGACAAGACCCAATCCTAAGCATAGCCCAAGATCGTGTAGTTCGTCTGCTAAAGCTTTTCTAATATCAAGTATCTTTTCCTTAGACCATGAGATTGTGCAACTCCCGGATACTGTAGAAATACTTTGGGTGTGCCAAACGTCACAACGTAATTGGGTGACTATAAAGGTGCACTACGGGTATCTCTGAAAGTGTCTGTTGGGTTGGCACGAACCGAGACTGGTATTTGTCACTCCATATGACGGAGAGGTATCTCTGGGCCCACTCGGTAAGACATCATCGTAATGAGCTCAATGTGACTAAGGGTTGGTCACGGGATGATGTGTTACACAACGAGTAAAGTCACTTGCCAGTAACGAGGTTGAACGAGGTATTGGGATACTAACGATCGAATCTCGGCCAAGTAACGTACCGATTGACAAAGGGAATTGTATACGGGATTGCTTGAATCCTCGACATCGTGGTTCATCTGATGAGATCATCGTGGAATATGTGGGAGCCAACATGGGTATCCAGATCCTGCTGTTGGTTATTGGCCGGAGAGTTGTCTCGGTCATGTCTGCATGGTTCCCGAACCCGTAGGGTCTACACACTTAAGGTTCGATGACGCTAGGGTTATTAGGAAGATTTGTAAGTGATTACCGAATGTTGTTCGGAGTCCCGGATGAGATCCCGGACATCACGAGGAGTTCCGGAATAGTTCGGAGGTGAATTTATATATGGGAAGTCATCATACGGTCACCGAAAATATTCGGGGGTATACCGTACCGGGACCACCGAAGGGGTTCCGAGGGTCCACCGGGAGGGTTCACCTGCTCCGAATGGCCTTATGGGCTGTAGGTGGAAGGGAACCAGCCCCTAGTGGGCTGAGCACCATTCCCCCCTAGGGCCCATGCGCCTAGGGTTTGGGGGAACCCTAAAGGGGGGCGCCCCCCTTGCTTGGGGGGCAAGCCCCCTCCCCCTTGGCCGCCGCCCCCCCTCTAGATCTCATCTAGAGGGGCCGGGCCCCTTCCCCCTTCTCCCTATAAATAGAGGGGCGAGGGGAGGGCTGCAACACCACATCCAAGGTGCAGCCCCTCCCCTCCCCAACACCTCTCCTTCTCCGCGTGAGCTTGGCGAAGCCCTGTCGGAGAACTGCCACTCCATCACCATCAGGCCGTCGTGCTGCTGTTGGAGCCTTATTCCTCAACCTCTCCCTCCTCCTTACTGGATCAAGGCGCGGGAGACGTTACCGGGCTGCACGTGTGTTGAACGCGGAGGCACCGTTGTTCGGTGCTTAGATCGGATTCGACCGCGATTTGAATCGCTATGTGTACGACTCCTCCAACCGCATTCTTGCAATGCTTCTGACTCGCGATCTTCAAGGGTATGAAGATGAACTCCCCTCTCATTGCTAGTTACTCCATAGATTGATCTTGGTGATGCGTAGAAAAAAATTTAATTTTTGCAACGGTCCCCAACAGTGGCATCATGAGCTAGGTCTATATGTAGTTTCTATGCACGAGTAGAACACAAGTTGTGTGTGGGCGTCGATTTTGTCAATTTACTTGCCGTTACTAGTCTTATCTTGATTCGGCGGCATCGTGGGATGAAGCGGCCCGGACCGACCTTACATGTACGCTTGCGTGAGACTGGTTCCACCGACTGACATGCACTAGTTGCATAAGGTGGCTAGCGGGTGTCTGCCTCTCCCACTTTAGTCGGATCGGATTCGATGAAAAGGGTCCTTATGAAGGGTAAATAGAAATTGGCATATCATGTTGTGGTTTTAGCGTAGGTAAGAAATGTTCTTGCTAGAAACCTATAGCAGCCACGTAAAAAACTTGCAACAACAATTAGAGGACGTCTAACTTGTTTTTGCAGCATATGCCGTGTGATGTGATATGGCCAAAAGGATGTGATGAATGATATATGTGATGTATGATATTGATGATGTTCTTGTAATAGGAATCATGACTTGCATGTCGATGAGTATGACAACCAGCAGGAGCCATAGGAGTTGTCTTAATTTATTTATGACCTGCGTGTCAACATAAACGTCATGTAATTACTTTACTTTATTGCTAACCGTTAGCCATAGTAGTAGAAGTAATAGTTGGCGAGACAACTTCATGAAGACACGATGATGGAGATCATGATGATGGAGGTCATGGTGTCATGCCGGTGACAATGATGATCATGGCGCCCCGAAGATGGAGATCAAAAGGAGCAAAATGATATTGGCCATATCATGTCACTATTTGATTGCATGTGATGTTTATCATGTTTTACATCTTATTTGCTTAGAACGACGGTAGCATAAATAAGATGATCCCTCACAATAATTTCAAGAAAGTGTCCCCCCTAACTGTGCACCGTTGCTAAGGTCCGTTGTTCCGAAGCACCACGTGATGATCGGGTGTGATAGGTTCTAACGTTCGCATACAACGGGTGTAAGCCAGATTTACACACGCTATACACTTAGGTTGACTTGATGAGCCTAGCATGTACAGACATGGCCTCGGAACACGGAAGACCGAAAGGTCGAACATGAGTCGTATTGAAGATACGATCAATATGAAGATGTTCACCGATAATGACTAGTCCGTCTCACGTGATGATCGGACACGGCCTAGTTGAATCGGATCATGTATCACTTAGATGACTAGAGGGATGTCTATCTGAGTGGGACTTCATTAAATAATTTGATTAGATGAACTTAATTATCATGAACATAGTCTAAAATTCTTTGCAATATGTCTTGTAGATCAAATGGCCCATGCTAATGTTGCCCTCAACTTCAATGCTTTCCTAGAGAAAACCAAGTTGAAAGACGATGGCAACAACTACACGGACTGGGTCTGTAACCTGAGGATTATCCTCATAGCTGTCAGGAAAGCATATGTCCTTGATGCACCGCTAGGTGAAGCACCTGTTTTCCCAGCAGAACAATGCGTTATGAACGCTTGGCAGACGCTAGTGATGATTACTCCCTGGTTCAGTGCGGCATGCTTTACAGCTTAGAACCGGGGCTCCAAAAGCGTTTTGAGCAACACAGAGCATATGAGATGTTCCAAGAGCTGAAAATGGTTTTCCAAGCTCATGCCCAGGTCAAGAGATATGAAGTCTCCAACAAGTTCTACAGTTGTAAGATGGAGGAGAATAGTGTTGGGGAACGTAGTAATTTCAAAAAGTTTCCTACGCACACGCAAGATCATGGCGATGCATAGCAACGAGAGGGGAGAGTGTAATCTACATACCTAGTAGATCGACAACGGAAGCGTTTGGTTGATGTAGTCGTACGTCTTCACGATCCGACCGATCAAGCACCGAAACTACGGCACCTCCGAGTTCTAGCACACGTTCAGCTCGATGACGATCCCCGGACTCCGATCCAGCAAAGTGTTGGGGAAGAGTTCCGTCAGCACGACGGCGTGGTGATGATCTTGATGTACTACTGCAGCAGGGCTTCGCCTAAACTCCGCTACAATATTATCGAGGATTATGGTGGAAGGGGGCACCGCACACGGCTAAGAATATGATCACGTGGATCAACTTGTGTGTCTCTGGGGTGCCTCTGCCTTAGTATATAAAGGACCAAAGGGGGGGAGGCCGGCCGGCCACATAGGGCGCGCCAGGAGAGTCCTACTCCCTCTGGGAGTAGGATTCCCCCCCCAATCCTAGTTGGAATAGGACTCGCGGAGGGGGGAAAAGAGAGAGAGGGGCCGGCCCCCTCTCCTTGTCCAATTCGAACCAAGGGAGGGGAGGGGCGCGCGGCCCACTATGGGCTGCCTCTTCTCTTTTCCACAAAGGCCCATAAAGGCCCATCTAGCTCCCCGGGGGGTTCCGGTAACCTCCCGGTACTCCGGTAAAATCCCGATTTCACCCGGAACACTTCCGATATCCAAACATAGGCTTCCAACATATCAATCTTTATGTCTCGACCATTTCGAGACTCCTCATAATGTCCGTTATCACATCCGGGACTCCGAACAACCTTCGGTACATCAAAATGCATAAACTCATAATATAACTATCATCGTAACCTTAAGCGTGCGGACCCTACGGGTTCGAGAACAATGTAGACATGACCGAGACATGTCTTCGGTCAATAACCAACAGCGGGACCTGGATGCCCATATTGGCTCCTACATATTCTACGAAGATCTTTATCGGTCAGACCGCATAACAACATACGTTGTTCCCTTTGTCATCGGTATGTTACTTGCCCGAGATTCGATCGTCGGTATCCAATACCTAGTTCAATCTCGTTACTGGCAAGTCTCTTTACTTGTTCCGTAATACATCATCCCGCAACTAACTCATTAGTTGCAATGCTTGCAAGGCTTAAGTGATGTGCATTACCGAGAGGGCCCAGAGATACCTCTCCGACAATCGGAGTGACAAATCCAATCTCGAAATACGCCAACCCAACATGTACCTTTGGAGACACCTGTAGAGCACCTTTATAATCACCCAGTTACGTTGTGACGTTTGGTAGCACACAAAGTGTTCCTCCGGCAAACGGGAGTTGCATAATCTCATAGTCATAGGAACATGTATAAGTCATGAAGAAAGCAATAGCAACATACTAAACGATCGGGTGCTAAGCTAATGGAATGGGTCATGTCAATCAGATCATTCACCTAATGATGTGATCCCGTTAATCAAATAACAACTCTTTGTCCATGGTTAGGAAACATAACCATCTTTGATTAACGAGCTAGTCAAGTAGAGGCATACTAGTGACACTCTGTTTGTCTATGTATTCACACATGTATTATGTTTTCGGTTAATACAATTCTAGCATGAATAATAAACATTTATCATGATATAAGGAAATAAATAATAACTTTATTATTGCCTCTAGGGCATATTTCCTTCAGTCTCCCACTTGCACTAGAGTCAATAATCTAGTTCACATCGCCATGTGATTTAACACAATAGTTCACATCACCATGTGATTAACACCCATAGTTCACATCGATATGTGATCAACACCCCAAAAGGGTTTACTAGAGTCAGTAATCTAGTTCACATCGCTATGTGATTAACACCCAAAGAGTACTAAGGTGTGAACATGTTTTGCTTGTGAGATAATTTTAGTCAACGGGTCTGCCACATTCAGATCCGTAAGTATTTTGCGAATTTCTATGTCAACAATGCTCTGCACGGAGCTACTCTAGCTTATTGCTCCCACTTTCAATATGTATCTAGATCGAGACTTAGAGTCATCCAGATCTGTGTCAAAACTTGCATCGACGTAACTTTTTACGACGAACCTTTTTGTCACCTCCATAATTGAGAAATATTTCCTTATTCCACTAAGGATAATTTTGACCGCTGTCCAGTGATCTACTCTTAGATCACTATTGTACTCCCTTGCTTAACACAGTGTAGGGTATACAATAGATCTGGTACACAGCATGGCATACTTTATAGAACCTATGGCTGAGGCATAGGGAATGACTTTCATTCTCTTTCTATCTTCTGCCGTGGTCGGGCTTTGAGTCTTACTCAATTTCACACCTTGCAACACAGGCATGAACTCTTTCTTTGACTGTTCCATTTCAAACTACTTCAAAATCTTGTCAAGGTATGTACTCATTGAAAAACTTATCAAGCGTCTTGATCTATCTCTATAGATCTTGATGCTCAATATGTAAGCAGCTTTACCGAGGTCTTTCTTTGAAAAACTCCTTTCAAATATCCCTTTATGCTTTCCAGAAAATTATACATTATTTCCGATCAACAATATGTTGTTCACATATACTTATCAGAAATGTTCAAGTGCTCCCACTCACTTTCTTGTAAATACAGGCTTCACTGTAAGTCTGTATAAAACTATATGCTTTGATCAACTTATCAAAGCGTATATTCCAACTCCGAGATGCTTGCACCGGTCCATAGATGGATCGTTGGAGCTTGCATAGTTTGTTAACACCTTTAGGATTGACAAAACCTTCTGGTTGCATCATATACAACTCTTCTTTAAGAAATCCATTAAGGAATCCAGTTTTGTTTATCCATTTGCCAGATTTCATAAAATGCGGCAATTGCTAACATGATTCAGACAGATTTAAGCATATATACGAGTGAAAAAAATCTCATCGTAGTCAACACCTTGAACTTGTCGAAAACCTTTTGCGACAATTCTAGCTTTGTAGATAGTAACACTACTATCAGCGTCCGTCTTCCTCTTGAAGATCCATTTATTTTCTATGGCTTGCCGATCATCGGGCAAATCCATCAAAGTCCATACTTTGTTCTCATACATGGATCATATCTCAGATTTCATGGCCTCAAACCATTTCGCGGAATCTGGGCTCATCATCGCTTCCTCATAGTTCGCAAGTTCGTCATGGTCTAGTAACATGACTTCCAGAACAGGATTACCGTACCACTCTGGTGCGGATCTCACTCTGGTTTACCTACGAGATTTGGTAGTAACTTGATCTGAAGTTACATGATCATCATCATTAGCTTCCTCACTAATTGGTGTAGTAGTCACAAGGACAGATTTCTGTGATGAACTACTTTCCAATAAGGGAGCAGGTACAGTTACCTCATCAAGTTCTACTTTCCTCCCACTCACTTCTTTCGAGAGAAACTCCTTCTCTAGAAAGTTTCGAATTTAGCAACAAAAGTCTTGCCTTCGGATCTGTGATAGAAGGTGTATCCAATAGTTTCTTGGATATCCTATGAAGACGCACTTTCTCCGATTTGGGTTCGAGCTTATCAGGTTGAAACTTTTTCACATAAGCATGCAACCTCAAACTTTAAGAACGACAGCTTAGGTTTCTTGCCAAACCATAGTTCATACGGTGTCGTCTCAACGGATTTAGATGGTGCCCTTTTAACGTGAATGCAGCTGTCTCTAATGCATAACCCCAAAACGATAGTGGTAGATCGGTAAGAGACATCATAGATTGCACTATATCCAATAAAGTACGGTTATGACGTTCGGACACACCATTATGCTGTGGTGTTCCATGTGGCATGAGTTTGTGAAACTATTCCACATTGTTTTAATTGAAGACCAAACTCGTAACTCAAATATTTGTCTCCGCGATCAGATCGTAGAAACTTTATTTTCTTGTCACGATGATTTTCCACTTCACTCTGAAATTCTTTGAACTTTTCAAATGTTTCAGACTTATGTTTCATCAAGTAGATATACCCATATCTGCTCAAATCATCTGTGAAGTTCAGAAAATAACGATACTTGCCGTGAGCCTTAACACTCATCGGACCGCATACATCAGTATGTATTATTTCCAATAAGTCAGTTGCTCGCTCCGGAGAACGGAGTCTTAGTCATCTTGCCCATGAGGCATGGTTGCAAGCATCAAGTGATTCATAATCAAGTGATTCCAAAATCCCATCAGCATGGAGTTTCTTCATGCGCTTTACACCAATATGACCTAAACGGCAGTGCCACAAATAAGTTGCACTATCATTATTAACTTTGCATCTTTTGGTTTCAATATTATGATTATGTGTATCACTACGATCGAGATCCAACGAACTATTTTCATTGGGTGTGTAACCATATAAGGTTTTATTCATGTAAACAAACAACAATTTATTCTCTTACTTAAATGAATAACCGTATTACAATAAACATGATCAAATCATATTCATGCTCAACGCAAACACCAAATAACACTTATTTAGGTTCAACACTAATCCCGAAAGTATAGGGAGTGTGCGATGATGATCATATCAATCTTGGAACCATTTCCAATACACATCATCACTTCACCCTTAACTAGTATCTGTTCATTCTGCAACTCCCGATTCGAGTTACTATTCTTAGCAACTGAACTAGTATCAAATACTGAGGGGTTGCTATAAACACTAGTAAAGTACACATCAATAACATGTATATCAAATATACCTATGTCCACTTTGCCATCCTTCTTATCCGTTAATTACTTGGGGTAGTTCCGCTTCCAGTGACCAGTCCCTTTGTAGTAGAAGCACTCAGTTTCAGGCTTAGGTCCAGACTTGGGTTTTTTCACTTGAGCAGCAACTTGCTTGCCGTTCTTCTTGAAGTTCCCCTTTCTTCCCTTTGTCCCTTTACTTGAAACTAGTGGTTTTGTTTACCATCAACACTTGATGCTTTTCTTGATTTCTACGTTCGTCGATTTCAGCATCACGAAGAGCTTGGGAATCGTTTTCGTTATCCCTTGCATATTATAGTTCATCACGAAGTTCTACTAACTTGGTGATGGTGACTAGAGAATTCTATCAATCACTATTTTATCTGGAAGATTAACTCCCACTTGATTCAAGCGATTGTAGTACCCAGACAATCTGAGCACATGCTCACTGCTTGAGCTATTCTCCTCCATCTTTTAGCTATATAACTTGTTGGAGACTTCATATCTCTCAACTCGGGTATTTTCTTGAAATATTAACTTCAACTCCTAGAACATCTCATATGGTCCATGACGTTCAAAACATCTTTGAAGTCCCGATTCTAAGATGTTAAGCATGATGCACTAAACTATCAAGTAGTCATCATATTGAGCTAGCCAAACGTTCATAATGTCTGCATCTGCGCCTGCAATAGGTCTGTCACCTAGCGATGCATCAAGGACATAATTCTTCTATGCAGCAATGAGCATAATCCTCAGATCACGGATCCAATCCGCATCATTGCTACTAACATCTTTCAACACAATTTTTCTCTAGGAACATATCAAAATAAACATATGAAAGCAACAACGCAAGCTATTGATCTACAACATAATTTGCAAAATACTACCAGGACTAAGTTCATGATAAATTTAAGTTCAATTAATCATATTACTTAAGAACTCCCACTTAGATAGACATCCCTCTAATCTTCTAAGTGATTACGTGATCCATATCAACTAAACCATAACCGATCATCACGTGAGATGGAGTAGTTTTCAATGGTGAACATCACTATGTTGATCATATCTACTATATGATTCACGCTCGACCTTTCGGTCTCGTGTTCCGAGGCCATATCTGCATATGCTAGGCTCGTCAAGTTTAACCTGAGTATTCCGCGTGTGCAAAACTGGCTTGCACCCGTTGTAGATGGACGTAGAGCTTATCACACCCGATCATCACGTGGTGTCTGGGCACGACGAACTTTGGCAACGGTGCATACTCAGGGAGAACACTTCTTGATAATTAGTGAGAGATCATCTTAAAATGCTACCGTCAAACTAAGCAAAATAAGATGTATAAAAGATAAACATCATATGCAATCAAAATATGTGACATGATATGGCCATCATCATCTTGCGCCTTTGATCTCCATCTCAAAGTACTGTCATGATCTCTATCGTCACCGGCATGACACCATGATCTCCATCATCTTGATCTATATCAATGTGTCGTCACACGGTCGTCTCGCCAACTATTGCTCTTGCAACTATTGCTATCGCATAGCGATAAAGTAAAGCAATTATTTGGCGCTTGCATCTTATGCATATGAGACAACCATAAGGCTTTTGCCAGTTGCCGATAACTTTAACAAAACATGATCATCTCATACAACAACTTATATCTCATCACGTTTTGACCATATCACATCACAACATGCCCTGCAAAAACAAGTTAGACGTCCTCTACTTTGTTGTTGCAAGTTTTACGTGGCTGCTACGGGCTTAAGCAAGAACCAATCTTACCTACGCATCAAAACCACAACGATAGTTTGTCAAGTTGGTGTTGTTTTAACCTTCGCAAGGACCGAGTGTAGTCACACTTGGTTCAACTAAAGTTGGAGAAACTGACACCCGCTAGCCACCTTTGTGCAAAGCACGTCGGGAGAACCGATCTCGTGTAAGCGTACGCGTAATGTCGGTCCGGGCCGCTTCGTCCAACAATACCGCCGAACCAAAGTATGACATGCTGGTAAGCAGTATGACTTATATCGCCCACAACTCACTTGTGTTCTACTCGTGCATATAACATCAACACATAAAACCTAGGCTCAGATACCACTGTTGGAGAACGTAGTAATTTCAAAAAAAATCCTACGCACACGCAAGATCATGGTGATGCATAGCAACGAGAGGGGAGAGTGTATCTACGTACCCTTGTAGATCGACAACGGAAGCGTTTGGTTGATGTAGTCGTACGTCTTCACGGCCCGACCGATCAAGCACCGAAACTACGGCACCTCCGAGTTCTAGCACACGTTCAGCTCGATGACGATCCCCGGACTCCGATCCAGCAAAGTGTCGGGGAAGAGTTCCGTCAACACGACGGCGTGGTGACGATCTTGATGTACTACCGTAGCAGGGCTTCGCCTAAGCACCGCTACAATATTATCGAGGATTATGGTGGAAGGGGGCACCGCACACGGCTAAGAATATGATCACGTGGATCAACTTGTGTGTCCTAGGGTGCCCCCTGCCTCCGTATATAAAGGAGCCAAGGGGAGGGGTGCGGCCGGCCAGGAGGTGGGCGCAGGAGGAGTCCTACTCCTACCGGGAGTAGGACTCCTCCCCCTTTTCCTTGTCCAAGTAGGAGAGAGGGGGAGAGAAGGAAAGGGGGGGCGCCGCCCCTCCCTCCTTGTCCAATTCGGACTAGGGGGAGAGGGGGCGCGCGGCCTGCCCTGGCAGCCCCTTCCTCTTCTCCACATTAGGCCCATAAGGCCCATTAACCCCCCGGGGGGTTCCGGTAACCCCCCGGTGCTCCGGTATCCCGATTTCACCCGGAACACTTCCGATATCCAAACATAGGCTTCCAATATATCAATCTTTATGTCTCGACCATTTCGAGACTCCTCGTCATGTCCGTGATCACATCCGGGACTCCGAACAACCTTCGGTACATCAAAATGCATAAACTCATAATATAACTGTTATCGTAACCTTAAGCGTGCGGACCCTACGGGTTCGAGAACAATGTAGACATGACCGAGACACGTCTCCGGTCAATAACCAATAGCGGGACCTGGATGCCCATATTGGCTCCTACATATTCTACGAAGATCTTTATCGGTCAGACCGCATAACAACATACGTTGTTCCCTTTGTCATCGGTATGTTACTTGCCCGAGATTCGATCGTCGGTATCCAATACCTAGTTCAATCTCGTTACCGGCAAGTCTCTTTACTCGTTCCGTAATACATCATCACGCAACTAACTCATTAGTTTGCAATGCTGGCAAGGCTTATGTGATGTGCATTACCGAGAGGGCCCAGAGATACCTCTCCGACAATTGGAGTGACAAATCCTAATCTCGAAATACGCCAACCCAACATCTACCTTTGGAGACACCTGTAATGCTCCTTTATAATCACCCAGTTACGTTGTGACGTTTGGTAGCACAAAGTGTTCCTCCGGCAAACGGGAGTTGCATAATCTCATAGTCATAGGAACATGTATAAGTCATGAAGAAAGCAATAGCAACATACTAAACGATCGGGTGCTAAGCTAATGGAACGGGTCATGTCAATCAGATCATTCACCTAATGATGTGACCGTTAATCAAATAACAACTTTGTTCCATGGTTAGGAAACATGACCATCTTTGATTAACGAGCTAGTCAAGTAGAGGCATACTAGTGACACTCTGTTTGTCTATGTATTCACACATGTATTATGTTTTCGGTTAATACAATTCTAGCATGAATAATAAACATTTATCATGAAATAAGGAAATAAATAATAACTTTATTATTGCCTCTAGGGCATATTTCCTTCAAATAGTTCCGTCAGCGAGCACATACTCAAAATGTCTGGGTTGCACAACCACTTGTCTCAGCTGGGAGTTAATCTCCCGGATGATGCGGTCGTTGACAGAATCCTTCAGTCGCTCCCACCTATCTACAAGAGCTTTGTGATGAACTTAAATATGCAGGGGATGGAAAAGACCATTTCTGAGGTATATTCAATGCTGAAATCAGCGGAGGTGGAAATCAAAAAGGAACATCAAGTGTTGATGGTGAATAAAACCACTAAGTTCAAGAAAGGCAAGGGTAAAAAGAACTTCAAGAAGGACGGCAAGGGAGTTGCCGTGCCCGGTAAGCAAGCTGACGGGAAGAAGCCAAAGAATGGACCCAAGTCTGAGACTGAGTGCTTTTATTGCAAGGGAAACAGTCACTGGAAGTGGAACTGCCCCAAGTCTTAGCGGATAAGAAGGCCGACAATGCCAAAGGTATATGTGATATACATGTTATTGATGTGTACCTAACCAGCGGTCGTAGTAGCTCCTGGGTATTTGATACCGATGCAGTTGCTCATATTTGTAACTCAAAACAGGAACTGCGGAATAAACGGAGACTGGCGAAGGACGAGGTGACGATGCACGTCGGGAATGGTTCCAAGGTCGATGTGATCGCTGTCGACACGCTACCTCTACACTTACCTACGAGATTAGTTTTAAAGCTCAATAATTGTTATTTAGTACCATCTTTGAGCATGAACATTGTATCTGGATCTCGTTTAATGAGAGATGGCTACTCATTTAAATCTGAGAATAATGGTTGTTCTATTTATATGAGAGACATGTTTTATGGTCATGCCCCGCTGGTCAATGGTTTATTCTTATTTAATCTCGAACGTGATGTTACACATATTCATAGTGTGAATGCCAAAAGATGTAAGGTTGATAATGATAGTCCCACATACTTGTGGCACTGCCGCCTTGGTCACATTGGTGTCAAACGCATGAAGAAACTCCATGCAGATGGAATTTTGGAGTCTCTTGATTACGAATTATTTGACACGTGCGAACCATGCCTCATGGGCAAAATGACCAAGACTCCGTTCTCCGGAACAATGGAGCGAGCAACCAACTTATTGGAAATCATACATACTGATGTGTGCGGTCCAATGAGTGTTGAGGCTCGCGGTGGCTATCGTTATGTTCTCACCCTCACTGATGACTTGAGTAGATATGGGTATGTCTACTTAATGAAACACAAGTCTGAGACCTTTGAAAAGTTCAAGGAATTTCAGAGTGAGGTTGAGAATCAACGTGACAGGAAAATCAAGTTCTTACGATCAGATCGTGGGGGAGAATATTTGAGTCACGAATTTGGCACACACTTAAGGAAATGCGGAATTGTTTCACAACTCATGCCACCTGGAACACCTCAGCATAACGGTGTGTCCGAACATCGTAATCGCACTCTATTGAATATGGTACGATCTATGATGTCTCTTATCGATCTACCGCTGTCATTTTGGGGTTATGCTATAGAGACTGCCGCATTCACTTTAAATAGGGCTCCTTCGAAATCCGTTGAGACGACACCGTATGAATTGTGGTTTGGTAAGAAACCTAAGCTGTCGTTTCTGAAAGTTTGGGGATGCGATGCTTATGTCAAGAAACTTCAACCTGAAAAGCTCGAACCCAAATCGGAAAAATGCGTCTTCATAGGATACCCTAAAGAAACTATTGGGTATACCTTCTACCTCAGATCCGAAGGCAAGAATGAATCCTTTCTAGAGAAAGAGTTTCTCTCGAAAGAAGTAAGTGGGAGGAAAGTAGAACTTGATGAAGTATTGCCTCTTGAACCGGAGAGTGGCGCAGCTCAAGAAAATGTTCCTAAGGTTCCTGCACCGACTAGAGAGGAAGTTAATGATGATGATCATGAAACTTCAGATCAAGTTGCTACTGAACTTCGTAGGTCCACAAGGACACGTTCCGCACCAGAGTGGTACAACAACCCTGTCCTGGAAATCATGTTGTTAGACAATGGTGAACCTTCAAACTATAAAGAAGCGATGGCGGGCCCAGATTCCGACAAATGGCTGGAAGCCATGAAATCCGAGATAGGATCCATGTATGAAAACAAAGTATGGACTTTGACTGACTTGCCCGATGATCAGCAAGCCATAGAAAATAAATGAATCTTTAAGAAGAAGACAGACGCGGATGGTAATGTGACCATCTATAAGGCTCGGCTTGTCGCTAAGGGTTATCGGCAAGTTCAAGGGGTTGACTACGATGAGACTTTCTCTCCCGTAGCGAAGCTGAAGTCCTTCTGAATCATGTTAGCAATTGTCGCATTCTATGATTATGAGATATGGCAAATGGATGTCAAAACAACATTCCTTAATGGTTTCCTTAAGGAAGAATTGTATATGATGCAGTCGGAAGGTTTTGTCGATCCTAAGAATGCTGACAAGGTGTGCAAGCTCCAACGCTCAATCTATCGGCTGGTGCAAGCCTCTCGGAGTTGGAACATTCGATTTGATGAGATGATCAAAGTGTTTGGGTTTACGCAGACTTATGGAGAAGTCTGTGTTTACAACAAAGTGAGTGGGAGCTCTGTAGCATTTCTCATATTATATGTGGATGACATACTATTGATGGGAAATGATATAGAATTCTTGGAAAGCATAAAGGCCTACTTGAACAAGTGTTTTTCAATGAAGGACCTTGGAGAAGCTGCTTATATATTAGGCATCAAGATCTATAGAGATAGATCGAGACGCCTCATTGGTCTTTCATAAAGTACGTATCTTGACAAGATATTGAAGAAGTTCAATATGGATCAGTCCAAGAAGGGGTTCTTGCCTGTATTGCAAGGTATGAGATTGATCACGGCTTAATGCCCGACCACGACAGAAGATAGAGAAAAGATGAGTGTCGTCCCCTATGCCTCGACCATAGGGTCTATTATGTATGCCATGTTGTGTACCAGACCTGATGTAAACCTTGCCGTGAGTTTGGTAGGAAGGTACCAAAGCAATCCCGGCATGGAACACTGGACAGCGGTTAAGAATATCCTGAAGTATCTAAAAAGGACTAAGGATATGTTTCTCGTTTATGGAGGTGATGAAGAGCTCGTCATAACGGGTTACGTCGATGCTAGCTTCGACACAGATCTGGATGACTCCAAGTCACAAACCGGATACGTGTATATTTTGAATGGTGGGGCAGTCAGCTGGTGTAGTTGCAAGCAAAGCGTCGTGGCGGGATCTACATGTGAAGCGGAGTACATGGCAGCCTCGGAGGCAACACAAGAAGCAATCTGGATGAAGGAGTTCATTACCGATCTAGGAGTTATTCCCAATGCATCGGGCCCGATGACAGTCTTCTGTGACAACACTGGAGCTATTGTCCTCGCCAAGGAGCCCATGATTCACAGGAAGACTAGGCATATCAAGCGTCGCTTCAACTCCATTCGTGAAAATGTTCAAAATGGAGACACAGATATTTGTAAAGTGCATACAGACCTGAATGTCGCAGATCCGTTGACTAAACCTCTTCCTCGAGCAAAACATGATCAACACCAGAACTCTATGGGTATTCGATTCATCACAATGTAACTAGATTATTGACTCTAGTGCAAGTGGGAGACTGTTGGAAATATGCCCTAGAGGCAATAATAAAATGGTTATTATTATATTTCCTTGTTCATGATAATTGTCTATTGTTCATGCTATAATTGTATTATTCGGAAATCATAATACATGTGTGAATACATAGACCACAACATGTCCCTAGTGAGCCTCTAGTTGACTAGCTCGTTGATCAATAGATGGTTACGGTTTCCTGACCATGGACATTGGATGTCATTGATAACGGGATCACATAATTAGGAGAATGATGTGATGGACAAGACCCAATCCTAAGCATAGCGCAAGATCGTGTAGTTCGTCTGCTAAAGCTTTTCTAATGTCAAGTATCTTTTCCTTAGACCATGAGATTGTGCAACTCCCGGATACTGTAGGAATACTTTGGGTGTGCCAAACGTCACAAGGTAACTGGGTGACTATAAAGGTGCACTACGGGTATCTCTGAAAGTGTCTGTTGGGTTGGCACGAATCGGGACTGGGATTTGTCACTCCATATGACGGAGAGGTATCTCTGGGCCCACTCGGTAAGACATCATCGTAATGAGCTCAATGTGACTAAGGGTTGGTCACGGGATGATGTGTTACACAACGAGTAAAGTGACTTGCCAGTAACGAGATTGAACGAGGTATTGGGATACTAACGATTGAATCTCGGCCAAGTAACGTACCGATTGACAAAGGGAATTGTATACGGGATTGCTTGAATCCTCGACATCGTGGTTCATATGATGAGATCATCGTGGAACATGTGGGAGCCAACATGGGTATCCAGATCCCGCTGTTGGTTATTGGCCGGAGAGTTGTCTCGGTCATGTCTGCATGGTTCCCGAACCCGTAGGGTCTACACACTTAAGGTTCGATGACTCTAGGGTTATTAGGAAGATTTGTAAGTGATTACCGAATGTTGTTCGGAGTCCCGGATGAGATCCCGGACATCACGAGGAGTTCCGGAATAGTTCCGAGGTGAAAATTTATATATGGGAAGTCATCATACGGTCACCGGAAATATTCGGGGGTATACCGTACCGGGACCACCGGAGGGGTTCCGGGGGTCCACCGGGAGGGTTCACCTGCTCCGGATGGTCTTATGGGCTGTAGGTGGAAGGGAACCAGCCCCTAGTGGGCTGGGCGCCATTCCCCCCTAGGGCCCATGCGCCTAGGGTTTGGGGGAACCCTAAAGGGGGGCGCCCCCCTTGCTTGGGGGGCAAGCCCCCTCCCCCTTGGCCGCCGCCCCCCTCTAGATCTCATCTAGAGGGGCCGGGCCCCTTCCCCCTTCTCCCTATAAATAGAGGGGCGAGGGGAGGGCTGCAACACCACATCCAAGGCGCAGTCCCTCCCCTCCCCAACACCTCTCCTCCTCCGCATGAGCTTGGCGAAGCCCTGCCGGAGAACTGCCACTCCATCACCACCACGTCGTCGTGCTGCTGTTGGAGCCTTCTTCCTCAACCTCTCCCTCCTCCTTGCTGGATCAAGGCGCGGGAGACGTCACCGGGCTGCACGTGTGTTGAACGCGGAGGCACCGTTGTTCGGTGCTTAGATCGGATTCGGCCGCGATCTGAATCGCTATGTGTACGACTCCTCCAACCGCGTTCTTGCAATGCTTCCGACTCGCGATCTTCAAGGGTATGAAAATGCACTCCCCTCTCGTTACTAGTTACTCCATAGATTGATCTTGGTGATGCGTAGAAATTTTTTAGTTTTTGCAACGATCCCCAACACAGTCGAACGTTCTGCTGGTCCAGGTACACCTTGGTCACGTCCTATCCGCGCCGCGCGGTGGCAGCGGGGTCCGTTAGCACGGGGTCGCCGGTGGGGTACTAGCGGAGAGCGAGCTCTCCTTTAGGAGGATCATGTAGCCGACGTACCGAAGGCCCAGCCGCGTCGCGGGCTCGCCGTAGTAGTCGGCGGCGGCCCAATCCGTGCCGATCGGCACCACTTGAATAGAGCGGTGGGTAGGTCCACCACAGACGGCCAATCGCCTGGTAAATTTAAAATAGATACTTTTTTGAATTTTTTTGGAATTTTATTTTTCTTGCTCCAAAAGTTTTTTAAAATTCAAAAAATTATAGTTTTTTTTCAAATTTTCAAAGAACAATTACATTAAAAATCAAAATTTGAAAAATATTCTTGTTTTACTAAAATGTTCACAAATTTAAAATAACATTCTTGTTTGAAAGAATTATCTTATCAGTTTGGGATTATATACCGCGGTGCAATGGAGCGGACTGCGCTGAAGCCATGGCTTGCCTAGAAGGACTACGGAAGGCAATGTCGGGGACGGATCTACCCTTAGTCATCGAGACAGATTGCAGCTCGGTGACAAAGGCGCTCATCCTCTCGTCTAAAAAAGTTGTAAATTTCAAAAAACGTTCCTTTTTTCATATTATCTGTCCGGTTGCAACGCACGGACATATGTGCTAGTCATAATAATAAAAGTTAGATTCAAATATTTGTGTGTTCCTAATAATTACCTCATGATATACAAATATCTGTGTGTTATTAATGATTACCTCGTGGTATAAAAATATTCCCGTGCATGTATTTAAAAAAAACAGGCACCATGCCATGTTGTGGGTTATAAATATTTGTGGTACATAAATAATAACCTCATGGTACACAAATATTTGTGTGCACACACAATAAATATATAGAGGTATGTAATAAAATAACTTACTAAAAAATGTTCCTGTGATTTTTAGAAATATTCACCTATTATTTTGAAAATACTAGTTAAATATAAGCCATGAGTGTCTAAAAATGTTTCGTAAATACAAATTTCTAAAATATACAATCCTGGATTATTTATGAATGTTCATTAAATACATTTTTAAATGTTTGTGAATACAAACCATACACGGGGTAATTATTAAGAACACATGAATATTTGAATATAAAATTTATTATTATGATTAGAATTTACAGACCTTTTACATTTCTTCAAAAACGTTACGGTGTGCTAAATGGGCCACGGGTTGCAGCCCATTTAAGCAAAACAAGGCATGCTATTTACTATTGATTAAAGGACTATGATATTTGGCACATGTGTGTCATATAAGCAAAACTGTCACACCTCTACTTCTTTCACTTTAAAGTACCATATGATCCATTTTCCTTCGACCCCACTTTTTCCGAACAACCATGTAGGCTCGCCCGAGAAACCTGCTTCTCCCGCACATCTCGCGCGCCCACCCCCGAGAAAATTACCACTTCTTCACGTCTATCACATGATAAAAATAATAATGCGCATGTAGTTCAAACCCACACCTTCTTGGCACCAAAGTGCGCCACCACAACAACCTCACCCTTAGTATTTGTTGCTCAAACTAAAGAAACTAATCGTCTTGATCATTTTTTTACAATTGTGTTACTATAAAAAAGTATAGAAAATTATCACGATTTTCCCTCAGGACAAAGTTACCATGGATTCGCATGCAAGTTATCAGACCTGTGTTGCGTAAGTTACCGTGCTATTTACATAGAATTTACCAAGTAATATGTTTCAACAACTACACCACTTTCAAAGTTACCACTATGTTATAAGGTCTTTGATGTGTAAAATACCGTGGTACTTACACATAAGTTATCAGGGTATGTGTACATCGACCTCGTCCCTGGTCAAAGTTACCACGGGGGATTGTACATGAGTTACCAGGTCTACAGTTCGTATATTATCATGGTAACTTACACCTAAAAACCTGGGTGTGTTTCGGTAACTTTTTTCATAGATCAAAAATTACCACGATGTTTTTGCGTAACTTATCACGCCTATAGCGGGTCAAAGTGGGCCGTTTTTCTGGGCCAACCCATGAGCATGTGTGCCTCCTCATGACACTAAACATTATGTGGCTTTTCTGTGGCACATCATGCGTTGTGTTCATCTAAGAGGCCCCGCGAGGCGAGTGTATGTTTTTAACAACTTGTTTTCCTTTGGTAAAAAGTTACCATCATGTTTATATTGTAAGTTATTAGTTATGCGATGCTTATATTATCATGTTATTCACACAAAAATTATCGGGGATGTTTTGAACAACTTTTCCCCAGGACAAAAGGTTATCATGGTGATTCTAGGTAACCTATCAAGCCCGCAGTGCTTAAAATATCATGCTATTTACACAAAATTTATCAGGAATATGTTTCAGCAAAATCCCCCCCCCACGGGTCAAAAACTTATCATGGTGTTTAGTTATCGCGGTGCATATGTTTTCATGCTATTTACACATGAAAATACGAGAGGAGGGATGTATAGTACCATGCTATTTACACAGAAGATATCGGAGTATCTTAAAAAAAATCTTCCCTATGGTCAAAGTTACCATGGTGTTTCTATCTCAGTTATCAGATGTGCACTGCGTATATTACCACGTATTTACACATAAATTATCTGGTATCTTTTCACATTTTTCTTTCCCAATGGTTAAAGTTATCACAGTGTGTTTGGTCCTATTGGTAAGCGTATCCTCTATCAAGCTGCAGGTTGTAGGCTCGACAAATATATAGCATTGGCGTAATAATGTTTCACCACTACAAATGGCAGCATATACGGGGCCACTTCAGCACACTATACGTCTACAAATAAGATTAGCACCGTATTTACATGTGCCAACCAAGTTTTAGAATCAGTTTGGCATTTTTTCAACTTCAGACAGTAAAGTGAACATTCATGATAAGTTCAAACACCATTGGTGTATTTACCTCTTCAGAGTTCAGAGCACACCAACCACTACTTCCAATGTACATAGTTAAAAAAATCAATCTTTTTGTTTGCGCCTGCATTGTGCATCCACTGTAATTGAATCTTTTTATTGAGTATGTACGCATAGCAAGGTCAGACTGTAAATTTACCACCGATCACAGGCACAGGACGACACCAACTAAAGTAAACTAATGCAAAGAATTGTCAAGTCAGTATACCCAATGGAAAGAAAGAAAAAAACTATAGCAGGTGATGTTCATTAATGATCTATTTGTTGGTTAATCAAACCGGTCAAACTGTCTGATCACATCACACGGTTGCTCTTGGTCGCCGCGGCCCGGCAGCCAGGTACTGGTGAGCCCTCAGGAGCTCCTCCCTGTCCCTGAATCGGGCCAGGTCCAGTCGAACGTTCTGCCGGTCCAGGTACACCTTCTTGGTCACGTCTTATCCATGTTGCACGGTGGCAGCGGGGTCCATCAGCACGGGGTCGCCGGTGAGGTACTAGCGGAGAGCGTGCTCTCCTCCAGGAGGATCATGTAGCCGACGTATCGAAGGCCAGCCGCGCCGCGTGCTCGCCGTAGTAGTCGCCGGCGGCCCAGTCCGTGCCGATCGGCACCACCTGGATGAACACCTTCCTCGGGTGCATGAAGAGGAAGCGCGTCATGGCAGCGCCGTCCACCCCCACCATGGCGTCGGGCTCTCGGTATATCTTGAACAGCTCGGTGGTGTGCTATGCCTCTACAGTACCGAAACTCACGGGCCTTGTAAATCGCCCAGGAACCCCAAAAGTGTGGGCAATAGCTCATGAAAACGATCAGAAAACATGAAAACGATGATTTTTTGATACGCCTCTCAAACGTGTACCAGGACTCACGGGCCTTGTAAAGCGTACAACAGCCCCAAAACAACGGGCAATAGCTCATGAAAACGGCCAGATAACGCGAAAATGACGAGTTTTTAGCGAGTCCTCTCGAACATGTACCGGCACTCACGGGCATTGTAAATCGCCCCGGAAGCCCAAAACTATGGGCAATGGCTCATGAAAACGTCCAAACAAAATGAAAACGACAAGTTTTTGGTACACCTCTCAAACATGTATAGGGACTCATGGGCCTTGTAAATCGTTCAAGAACCCCCAAACAGCGGGCAATAGCTCATGAAAAGTATAGGCACTCATGAGCCTTGTAAATGGTCCCAAAACACACAAAACTAGGGCAAAAGTTTTTGAAAACGGCCAGAAAACATGAAAACGACGAGTTTTTAGCGATTTCTCTCTAACGTGTACCGGCACTCACGGGCATGGTAAATCGCGCAGGAACTCATAACTATGGGCAATGGCTCATGAAAACGTCCAGAAAACATGAAAATGATGAGTTTTTCGTACACCACTCAAACATGTATCGGGACTCACTGGCCACGTAAATCGTCCCAGAACCCGAAAATAGTGGCTTACGATAACGGCCAGAAAATGTGAAAACAACGAGTTTTTAGCAATTCCTCTCTAACGTGTATCGACACTCACGGGCCATGTAAATCACCCCAGAACCCCAAAACTATGGGCAATAGCTCATGAAAACGGCTAGAAAACATGAAAACATCGAGTTTTTGGTACGCCTTTCAAATGTGTAGTGGGACTCGTGGACCTTGTAAAACATTCAGGAACCCCAATACAGTGGGCAATAGCTCTGGAAATCAGCCAGAAAACGATGAGTTTTGAGCAAGTCCTCTCTAATGCGTTTGGTATGCCTTTCGAATATGTATAGGGAGTCATGGCCTTGTAAATCGTCCCAGAACCCCAAAATAGCGGGCAATAGCTTATGAAAATGACCAGAAAATGTGAAAATGATGAGTTTTTAGCGATACCTCTCTAACGTGTCCCGGCACCCAGATGCATTGTAAATCGCCTCAAACCCCTAAAACTGTGAGCAATGGCTAATGAAAATGACCGAAAAACTTGAAAATGACCAGTTTTTGCTACACCTCTCAAACATGTATCGGGACTCACAGGCCTTCTTTGCGAACCCCAAAAAGCGGGCAATATCTCATGAAAATGGCCAGAAAACATGAAAACGACTAGTTTTGAGCGAATCCTCTCGAACGTGTTTGGTACACCGCTCGAACATGTATAGGGACTAACGAGCCATGTAAATCATCACAGAACCTAAAAACAGTGGGCAATAGCTTATGATAACGGCCAGAAAATGTGAAAATGATGAGTTTTAGCGATTCCTCTCTAACATGTACCGACACTCACGGGCCTTGTAAATCGCCACAGAACCTCAAAACTATGGGCTCACGGAAATTGCCAGAAAGCATGAAAATGGCCAGATGAGTCCTGGTACACATTTGAAAATGCCAAAAAATGATGAGTTTTGAGTGAGTTCTCTCGAACGTGTTTGGTACGCCTCTCGAATGTGTAGAGGGACTTACAGGCCTTGTAAATCGTCCCAGGACCCGAATATAGCGGGAAATAGCCTATGAAATGATGAGTTTTTAGCGATTCCTCTCTAACATGTACCTACACTCACGGGCCAGGTGAATCGCCTCGGAACCCCAAAACTGCTCATGAAAATGGCGAGAAAATATGAAAACAACGATTTTTTGGTACGCCTCTTAAGCATTTACGCGGACTCGCAAGCCTTGTAAATCGTTCGAGAACCCCAAAACAGCGGGCAATAGCTCATTAAAATGGCCAGAAAATGCGAAAGCGACGAGTTTTGAGCGAGTCCTCTCGAACGTGTAGAGAGTCTCACGGGCCTTGTAAATCATCCTAGAACCCGAAAAAAGTGGGCAATAGCTTTTGAAAATGGCCAGAAAACATGAAAATGATGAGTTTTAAGGGATTCCTCTCAAACGTGTTCTGGGGCTCATGGGCCTTGTAAATCGTTCAAGAACCCCAAACCAGCAGGCATAGCTCATGAAAACAGCCAGAAAATGCGAAAACGATGAGTTTTGAGCGAGTCATCTGGAACGTGTTTGGTATGCATCTCGAACATGTAGAGGGACTCACTGGCCTTGTAAATCATCCCAGAACCCGAAAACAATGGGCAATAGCTTATGAAAACAGCCAAAAAATGTGGAAACAATGAGTATTTAGCCATTCCTTTCTAACATGTACCGACACTCAAGGTCATTGTAAATCGGCCCGGAACCCCAAAACTATGGGCAAGGGCTCATGAAAACGGCCAGAAAACTTGAAAACGATGAGTTTTTGTACACCTCTCAAACATGTATCAGGACTCACGGGCCTTGTAAATCGTCCTAGAACCCGAAAACAGTGGGCAATAGCTTACGATATCGGCCAAAAAATGTGAAAACGACGAGTTTTTAATGATTCCTCTCTAACTTGTATCGACACTAACCGGCCTTGTAAATTGCCCAGGGACTCCAAAACTATGGCCAACGGCTCATGAAAACGTGAAAACGATGAGTTTTCAATGATTCCTCTCTAACATGTACCAGCACTCAAGAGCCTTGTAAATCGCCCCGGAACCTCAAAACTATGGGCAATAGGTCATCAAAACGGCGAGAAAACATGAAAATGACGAGTTTTTGGTACGCCTTTGAAATGTGTACTGGGACTCATGGGCCTTGTAAAACGTCCAGGAACCGCAAAATAGTGGGCAATAGCTCATGAAATCAACTAGAAAAAGACGAGTTTTGAGCGAGTCCTCTCAAACGTATTTGGTATGCCTCTTGAACGTGTATATGGATTCAGGAGCCATGTAAATCATACCAGAACCTGAAAAACAGTGGGCAATAGCTTATGTTAACTGTCAGAAAATATGAAACCACGAGTATTTAGCGATTCCTCTCTAACATGTAATGACACACACATGCCTTGTAAATCGCCTCGGAACCCCAAAACTATGGGCAATAGCTGATGAAAACGGCCAGAAACTTGAAAACGATGATTATTTGGTATGCCTTTCAAATGTGTTCCAGGACTCATGGGCCTTGTAAAACGTTCTGAAGCCCCAAAATAGTAGGCAATAGCTCATGAAAACAGCTAGAAAAACAACGAGTTTTAAGCGAGTCCTCTCGAACATGCTCGGTATGCCTCTCGAACGTGTAGATGGGACTCATGGTGTAAGGACATATTTATCCCTAAGTGTTTTGGTGATTGATGACAACGCATTTGCGGACTAATCGTGTGCCATGAGTATTCCAGACACTTCTTTGCTAGGCACAAGACGATTGGGTGCCCCTCGAAGACTGACGAAGACGGCGTCTTTTCTACGTTTCTTTTTGGTGGATTTGAGTCGTAGGAAAGCCGTACTATTAAGAGAGGGTCCGCGTTGGAAAGGTTTGGGTGGAATCATCACGTACACGTCTCCTTCTTATCCCCTCCTTCTTCCTTGGAGCTTCCTCCATTTTCTTGCCTCCCTTGTCTGGCTGCCGTTGTTGGTTGCGGTAGTACTGCTCCTGGGTCAACGGTAGTACCGTAGGTATCCGCGGTAGTACCGCGCGGTGGCGCGGTAGTACCGCAGGTGCCCACGGTAGTACCGCTCCCATGGAGCCGCACTACCGCTGCCCACCAGGCTAGTGCCGCCCCCTTGCGGTAGTAGGAGCGGATGTAATTTTTTACATCCGCACCTACCGCGGTAGTACCGCTTTCGCCGTGCGGTAGTACCGCGCTATGCGTTCAGGCAGTAGTACCGCCCCTCGGCAATACTACTATGTCGGGTTTTTGCTACTTCCGTTTCTTTGCGGAAGTAGGCACGGAAGTTTCCCTTCTCCCCTGGCTGGGACTTTTGCCTCGCTGTAGTACCGCATGGGGGGGCGCGATAGTACCGCGCGTGCGGAAGTTCCGCCCCCAGCTTCTGTGCGTCTGTTTATCGGTTCTGTGCTGGGGTTGCGGCAGTACCGTGGGTCGGTACGGTAGTACCGCACAGCCGTGCAGTAGTACCGCTTGGTTGCAAGCAGTAGTACCGCGCGGCCTTGCGGTAGTACCGCTGGCCAGGCGCGGTAGTACCGCTGGCCGCGGGCTAGTTGGTGGGTAACGGTTGGATCTTTTCCACACACTATATAAGGGGTCCCATTCTTCCCCGTTGACTCACCTCTTCCACCACTAAGCTCCATTATTGCTCCAAGCTCCATTTTCGCCCGATCTCACTCCCTAGCCAACCAAACTTGTTGATTTGCTCGGGAGTGGTTGAGAAGGCCCCGATCTACACTTCCATCAAGAGAGATTTGATTCCCCCCACTAATCCCTTGTGGATCTTGTTACTCTTGGGTGTTTGAGCATCCTAGACGGTTGAGGTCACCGCGAAGCCATAGTCCATTGTGGTGAAGCTTCGTGGTGTCGTTGGGATCCTCTAATTGAGTTGTGGAGATTGCGCCAACCTCGTTTGTAAAGGTTCGGTCGCCGCCTCCAAGGGCACCAATAGTGGAATCACGACATCTCGCATTGTGTGAGGGCGTGAGGAGATTACGGTGGCCCTAGTGGCTTCTTGGGGAGCATTGTGCCTCCACACCGCTCCAACGGAGACGTACTTCCTCTCAAAGGGAAGGAACTTCGGCAACACATCCTCGTCTCCACCGTCTCCACTCTTGGTTATCTCATGCCTTTACTTGTGGAAGCTTATTTGTTTCATATATCTTGCTTGCTTGTGTTCCTATCTGTATTGCATCATATAGGTTGCTCACCTAGTTGCATATCTAGACAACCTACTTTGATGCAAAGTTTAAATTGCTAAAGAAAAGTTAAAAATTGTTAGTTGCCTATTCACCCCCCTCTAGTCAACCATATCGATCCTTTCAATTGGTATCAGAGCCTCGTCTCTTTATTAAGGACTTTATCGTCCAAAAAGTATGGTTGATACCGTAGACGGTGTGGAGGAACACTCCGGTGTGAATCCTATCTCGTGTACGGGTGATGGGGGAACCTCGGTCTCTCGTGAGGAGTTCAATGTGGCCTTGGAGACATTGAAAACCTCCATGACGACCGAAGTTGAAAGCATGTTTACTAAATTTCTTGAGGGGCTTAAACTATCCACCGCACCATTGAAAGTGGGTGACCTCACCAACAAGGTGACGGATGCTATCCCCGACAAGGGGGAAGCTAGTAGTGAAAAGGCTCCTTCTTCTAGTGGTAAGAATGGCACCGGCATCTTTGCCCATGTGGAACCACCACTTGTTTATGGTGGACCGGTTCCTTCCACTCATTTGAATCATGCCGGTCCTCCCCCTAAGATTGTGAAAAATGAGGACTTTGATTCTTAGGTTTACCGCTTTAAACGTCATTTAAATCATGTGAACACTAACCTTTGGAGAATCATTGAAGAAGGTTTTTATCCGCATGATCCAAGCAACTTCACTCCTCGAGAAGCCGCGGATAATCAATTCAATGAGAATGCTCTCTTCATCATTCAAGATGCAATTCCACCCGAAGACCTACCTCATCTTCGTCCCTTCGCCTTGGCCAAAGATGCATGGCATTGTGTTGTCTCTCTCTACCGGGGAAGCGCAAGCATTCAACCCTCTAATTATGAAGTGGTACAAGATGAGGCCGATGAGTTTGCAATGAAAGAAGATGAAGAACCTCGTGAGCTTTATCGGAGAGTAACCAAACTCGCGGTCTCACTACGAGATCACGGGAGCAAGGACACGGATGACAATTGGATCAAGTGCAAATTCCTCAAGGCAATGATGCCCTATCACAAGGCCATGTCCTCCGTCATTCGTCAAAGACCGGACTTCCACACTTTGACCTCAAGCGAAGTGTTGGATGAGTTTGTGGCCATGAACATTTTGGACAAGACCGCCGACAATGCGGTGCTCCGTTCTCAACGGGCAAAGAAGCCTAACCTTGCATTGAAGACCAAGCTCACCGTGGAAGAAGAAGAAGAGGAAGAAGAGGAGAGAAACCCCGAAGATACGAAGTATGCATATGATGAACACATGGCACTTGCTTCAAGGAAATTTTGGAGCAAGAAAAACTCGAGGCCAAACTTTAGCAAAAGCAACTCGAGTGGCACAAGGGGCAAGCAACGTGTAAGGACTTGCTACAATTGCGGCAACGTGAGTCATTTCGTTGCGGAATGCCCGTATGAGAAGAGGGAAGACAATGGTGGCAAGCTCATCCGAAAGGACAAGGCCAAGTCGTTCCCCAACAAGAACAACTTCACCAAGAAGACTCCTCCCAAGGCTTTGGTTGTGCAAGAAGAGTACAATGAGGATGATGACGATGATGAAGATGGTGAGTCGGTTGCCATGGCCTCCGTTGCCATTGCAACAACGTCACGGGTGTCTCTCTTTGACTCACCCAATGAGAGCATCACCAAGTGCCTCATGGCTAAAGCCACCAACAAGGTAACCTCCAACATCAAAACTACCATCATTAATCATCCTTCCCCGACGGATAGCATTAATGAACTTGAGGGAGCTGATGTGGAGGCTAACGAGTTTGAGGCCTTTATGGGCAAATTGAAGGGAAAATCCAAGAAGCACTTTGTTGCTCTCTTGGAACAACTTGGTGAAGCCAATGACATGATCGAGGCTCACGAAGACACCATCTCTAAGATGGAAGGGCATAGTCGTGACTATGCCGATGAGATTTCGGATCTTTCCAATGCTCTTGAGGAAGAGCGTGGTCTTCGTTTGGCTCTTGAGGAGTCACACAATGTTGATCATGCTAAGTTAAAGAAAGATTATGATCATGTCCTCATTGTTTCCCGTGTGCTAAATTTCGAGAAGGCCAAACTCGGGGTTGATCTTGCTAGACTCAAAGAGGAGTTTGATATACTTGACAAGGCCCACAAGGCCTTGAAGGGTATTCACGCTAGTCTCAAGGAGTCTCATGATCAACTCCAAGTGAAGCTAACTAAGGAGAAAGCAACTTTTCCTCATATGGTTTTAATTGATAATGCAAATGCTACTAACCCATGTTGTGAGCATATACATCTTGTTGAGGAAAATTCTAAGTTGAAGGAGCAACTTGAGAGAGGTCTTGCGACTTGCATACAAGGCAAGAATGACCTCAACGATCTCTTGATCAACCAAAAGGGAGGTGTGGCCAAGGAAGGGGTTGGGTATGTGCCCGACTCCAAGAACAAGAAGAAGAATGACAAGACCAAACAACCTCCTCCCCTCATGCAAACCTTTGTGAGGGAGGGAGAGAGTGCCCCCGAGGAGAAGAAGAAGAACAATGTCAAGAAGGGCAATGTCACCCCTCTCAACAAAGCCGACGATTTTAACCCTTCTTATGTGTTATGCCGTGCTAGTGATGGGCATGTTTATGCCAAATTTGTTGGTTCTCTTCATGAGTACATTGAATGGTCTATCTGGGTTCCTAAGACCCTTGTTACTAACATGAAAGGACCCATTACAAAATGGGTACCTAAAACCAAGCATTGATCTCTTGTAGGTGTTTGCTTCCGGTGGTGGATCATGGTTTCTCGATAGCGGAGCTACAAATCATATGACCGGAAGCAAGGACTTGGTGGTGGACGTGCACAAAGTTCCATCTATGCCCACCAATGTCGAGTGGGGTGACGCCTCATCTTCTAAGGTATTGGGACTCGGCAAAGTGGTCATCTCTCATGATCTCACGATCGAGAAGGTCATGCTTGTTGAGTCCCTTGCATACAATTTACTTTCCGTTCGTCAACTTGCTATCATGGGCTTTGCCACTTTCTTTGCTATCGATACCGTGGCCCTCTTGTGGAGCAAGACTCTTAAAGTAGCTTTTGTTGGGCATGCCGAGAACGGTCTCTATGTGATTAACTTTTCGGAGCGACCCACTAAGACCGCGACATGCCTAATGGCTAAAGTTGATGTGGGATGGCTTTGGCATCGCCGTTTAGCCCATGTCAATATGAGATCTTTGCAAAGTCTCCTCAAGGGGGACCATGTTCGTGGACTAATGAATGTTAGTTTTGCTAAAGATCGTGCTTGCAGTGCCTGTATCGAAGGAAAGCTACATGAGAAGGCTCACCCTCCCACGACTATCATTTATTCAAAGAGGCCTTTGGAGCTCCTTCACATGGATCTCTTTGGGCCTCCATCCTTCGATAGTCTTGGAGGTAGGAAGTATTGCTTGGTGATTGTGGATGACTACTCAAGGTACACGTGGGTGTATTTCTTCAAGAGGAAGAGTGAGACCCAACAAATTGTCATTGACTTTGCAAATGAAGCTCAACGTCAACACAATGCAAAGATCTTGACAATAAGAAGTGACAACGGCACCGAGTTCAAGAACTACACCTTGAATGAGTTTCTTAGTGATGAGGGAATCAAACATCAATATTCCGCACCCTACACCCCTCAACAAAATGGTGTTGCGGAGAGGAAGAACCGGACGTTGATGGATGCGGCAAGGACCATGCTGGCGGAGTTCAAGTCTCCGTACAACTTTTGGGCCGAAGCCATCAACACCGCATGTCATGCATCCAATCGGCTCTACCTCCACAAGGGCTTGAACAAGACTCCATATGAGATACTCACCGGTAACAAGCCCAACCTCAAGTACTTCCGGGTATTCGGGTGTAAGTGTTCCATTCTCAAGAAAGGTGTTCGGTTGTCTAAATTTGAGGCTAGAGCTTATGAGGCATATTTGTTGGTTATGCTACAAACTCTCATGCTTACCGTGTCCTCAATAAATCCACGGGACTTATTGAGGAGACGTGTAACGTGGAGTTTGATGAGAATAATGGCTCCCAAATGGAGCAAAGTGGCACTTGTGATGTAGGTGATGAAATTCCTCCTCAAGCCATAAGAAGAATGGGTGTTGGTTTTATCCTACCCATTGAGGAACCCCTTGTGGCCGAAGGAGAAGGACAATGCTCCACTCAAGTGGAGCCATCACCAACCCAAGGCCCACACGCTTCCGAAGAACAAAGTGAAGGCCCTCAACCTCATGAACAAGACCAAGGGCAAGATCATACTCAAGATGGTGTGGACACACCAAGTGATGCCCAAGGTCAAGTTCTCTCCCCCGAGCAAGTTCAAGATCAAGAACAAGTTCATGACGGCGCTCAAGATGATCAAGTAACCGCTCCTCAACTCACCACCGAGGAGGAATTAGAGCGTCGTGCCGCCAAGGTTGCTTCCAAGCTCTCCCCCAAGGATCATCTCATGACGAATGTGCTTGGAAGATTAAGAAAGGGGGTAAGCACTCGTAGACAATTAGCTGAGCATCATGCGTTTGGCTCTTGTGTGGAACCCCACAAGGTCTATGAGGCGCTAGAAGATCCGGATTGGCTCAATGCCATGCATGAAGAACTCAACAACTTCGAGCGCAACAAAGTGTGGAGATTGGTGCCAAGACCAACTGGGAATCACAATGTCATAGGAACCAAGTGGATATTCAAGAACAAGCAAGATGCCCATGGGATTATCATTCGCAACAAGGCTCGTCTGGTAGCACAAGGCTACTCCCAAGTCGAGGGTATCGACTACGGTGAAACCTTTGCTCCCGTTGCTCGTCTTGAATCCATTCGCATGTTGATTGCATATGCTTCTCATCACAACTTTAAGTTACAACAAATGGATGTGAAGAGTGCCTTTCTTAATGGTCCTATTAATGAATTGGTTTACGTCAAGCAACCCCCCGGGTTCGAGGATCCCTACTTTCCCGATCATGTGTATCAACTCGATAAGGCACTCTATGGCCTTAAACAAGCCCCACGTGCGTGGTATGACCACCTTACCGAGTTGTTACAAGACCGTGGTTTTGAAGTTGGGCTAATCGACCCCACTCTTTTTACTAAGAAGGTCAAAGGGGAGTTGTTTGTGTGCCAATTATATGTTGATGATATTATCTTTGGTTCTCCTAACAAAGCTTTCAATGAGGAATTTGCCACTCTCATGACCTCAAAGTTCGAGATGTCCTCCATGGGAGAGTTGAAGTTCTTTCTAGGGTTCGAAGTGAAGCAAAGAAGAGAAGGAACCTTCATCAATCAATCCAAATACACTCAAGACATGCTCAAGAGATTCAAGCTAAGTGATGTCAAGCCGGCTTCCACTCCAATGCCCACCAAGTGCCAACTTGACTTAGATCCCAATGGTAAAGTGGTGGATCAAAAGGTATATCGTTCCATGATTGGATCCTTGCTTTACCTTTGTGCGTCTAGACCGGACATCATGTTGAGTGTGGGAATTTGTGCACGGTTTCAAGCCGCACCTAAGGAAAGTCACTATGTGGCTGTCAAACGAATCTTTCGATATTTGGCTCATACCCCAAACTTTGGCTTATGGTACCCAAGAGGATCAAACTTCAAGCTTGTAGGGTACTCGGATTCCGATTGGGCGGGAGACAAAGTGGATAGGAAGTCCACTTCCGGAGGGTGCCAATTCCTTGGTTGCTCTTTGGTAAGTTGGTCTTCCAAAAAGCAAAGTTGTGTGTCTCTCTCGTCCACTGAAGCGGAGTATGTGGCGGCCGGTAGTTGTTGTGCACAACTCTTATGGATGAGGCAAACTTTAAAGGATTATGGTGTCACTTGTGACAAAGTGCCTCTTTGGTGTGACAATGAAAGTGCCATCAAGATCTCTCTCAACCCGGTGCAACACTTCAAGACGAAGCATATTGAGATCCGGTATCACTTCATCCGGGATCACATTAGGCGAGGAGAGATCGAGCTCAACTACGTCAACACTCATGATAACCTTGTAGATATCTTCACGAAGCCCTTGGATGAAGCAAGATTTCGCGAGTTAAGGCATGAGCTAAATATCATTGATTCGAGCAATGTTGCTTGAACCCTTGCACACCCCACCATACTCAACGTGTTGTCCTATTTAGATGTAGGCATGGACATAGGGGGAGTGATGTTCTCTCAATGAACTCTCCCTCCCCCCTTTATGCATAAATCAATCAAGTCTTTCACATTAGCCATGTTTGATGGTACTTGTGCTTCAAAGACGAGTTTTGGTCATGGACCCAAGGATAATTCTTCGCGGTGCCATACCAATTGACTCAAATATAGGTGGCTACGACCACCGCCCTCTCTTTTGGAGAGGTGGTGTCTCATGGTTGGTTCGTTTGTCGTGTGCCTTTCTGGTTTTGTGTGTTGCGTGGTCTTGTGGTGTCGTGTTGGCTCGGAGTGTTTTGTGCAAAGATCCAGTTTTTCGTGTGCTCGAAACATGCATCTTCTTGAGCTCACGGTACTACCACGTCTAGCCGCGGTACTACCGCTTTGGGAGGCACGGTACTACCGCGCCACAGCACGGTACTACCGCTCTGGTGCGATACTTCGGAAGTACCGCGCGGGCGGTACTACCGTGTTTGGGCACGGTACTACCGCGCCGTCGAGGGCGCGTGGGGGTTATGACTCGGGCAGGGGAGTTCCAACTCCCCATACCCATTCGTTTGTCTCTCTCTCCACGTCTCTCTCTCAAGAACGGCGCCGGAGGCCCTCGCCGGATCTCCGTCTCCGGCCACTCTCCTCGGATTCCGACCGGTGGGATCGTTCCCCACCACTTCCTCTTGCCATGGACCAAGGTTTTTCCCCAAATCCCTCTTTTTCTTGGTTGTTCTCTTGCTTCTAGGTTTTTGGGGAGAAACTTGTCATTCTTGAGATTTTAGGCCAAATCTTTGCAAGAGTAGGATGTAGGAGAGTCGTGATGCGTAGGAAACATACTTGATATGCTGTCTTGTGGTAGCTTTGTCCAACCGTAGTACCGCCGTGGTTTCGCGGGCTTTTTCAGATTTGAACCTGTTCAGATCTGACGCGGTGCGGTACTACCGTGCCTAATGTGCGGTACTACCGCGCCTAATGTGCGGTACTACCGCTCTGTAGACGCGGTACTACCACGCCAGCCGCGGCGCTAAGGTCGTACTATCGCTCCTACACCCGGTACTACCGTGATGTTGCACGGTACTACTGCGTCTAAGAGCCGTACTACTATCTTAGCTCCGCAGCACTTGGCAGTACTACCGTAGGAATCAAATCTCTCTCTAGGCATTTATCATGTGTGCTTTCTGCTTGTTTCACTTGCGTTGTTGTGGTCTTTGCATTAATCTCTCTTGGCTGTTGTGGGTGTTTTTGCGTTTTGTGTCTCAGGTGGTGGCTCTCGCCGTTCCAATCCCAGTCGTGACACCGGCTCCAAGCATCTGCGCAACCCCCAAGATGAAGCCCCAGAGGGCTCCAATGTCCCCAAGCGCAATGTCAAGACCACTGCCAGCAAGCAAAAGGAACCTGCTAAGGGCATGGACGAGATTTCTGTCACTGAGTATGTCGAACGCCGGAAGGTCAATCCATATGTGACTCCTCGGGCTATGCTCAGAGGCACTGAGATGTTCTGGAACAAGCAACAGGTTCTCATCTATCTGGATGTAATCAAGAGCAAGCAGAATACATTCGTGGAGGTCAAGTGGATAGACATGCATCACATGCAGAAGGACAAGTTTCGTGACTATTTTGGAGAGGCTTTGGACTTGGTGGAGCAGTTTGCTATTGAGGCGGTGATCTCTTTTCACCTTGACTATGACCCTGAGCTCATCTGTCAGTTCTTTGCCTCAGTATACTTTCATCCCGGGGAGGAGCGGAGGATGACCTGGATGACCAATGGCCGCCAGCTGTCTGCTACATGGAAAGAGTTCATGGATCTGCTGCACATTCCTGATGACGGGCTTCACACCCCCGTTGGCGTTCGCCCCCATGCCAACTCTGAGTCTGCCAACAAGAACCTGCTTCAGCCCTTCCTTGTTGAGAAGGTACTCCCCAATGGCAAGTCATCTTGGGTGTTAAACTCCTTTCTGGATATCATGCATCGCATCTTCCGCAACACTCTGTTCCCATGCATTGGCGACAAGGACAAGGTACATGCATATCTAGTGGACATGTTGCTCTTGTGTGCAGAGGCACATTCTTCTCAGACTCAGCCACTTGATGTCTCACACATCATGTGGTGTGAGCTTCGGTTTGCGGTGTTCACTCGCAAGGTACCTATCTATGGACCGTACATGTTTCTACTGCTCTCCACCACTTGGGAGAAGATGTACCCGGGTGATGAGTTCCTTGCTCCAGACTGGATTCGCCATGAGTCCATCAGCCTCCGCGTCAAGCCCAACTGGGCCAACACCACTACCCGTGCTGAGGCCTCTTCTGCTAGGAGGGCTGCTGGTGAGGGGGAGGCTACTGCTGCTGAGAATGTTGCTGATGACCGTGCTGCTAGGTCCACCACTTCTTCCTCTGAGCCGTCATGGGCCAAGAAGCTAAAGGACAAGATGAAGACTCTCTTCTGCATGCAGGCGAAGGGACAGTACAGGGCTCACGTGGCAGACAAGGAGAGTCGCCGCCGTGACAAGAAGGTTATGAGGCTCTTTGGAGAGAATGTGTCTGGCGGGTCTGAGGACGTCATCACACCTGAGGCTGCCTGGATGTCAAAGCAGGGATACAAGTGGACCAGTTCAGAGGATGACCTCGAGGAGACTATCCCCGCCACTGAGTCTGACGAGGAGCATGAGGAGCAGTGGGACGACTTCTCTGCCCGAGCCACCCCGTGTGTGTAGGTGTCCTCTCTGCCTTTTTGGCGTCTCGATGCCAAAGGGGGAGAGAGTGTAGGGATTTGCGTTGTGTCGTGCTTGGTGTGTTTGTTTGCTTTGTCGTTTGGACCTCATTTGCTTTTGTTTGGTTTGTTCCTTCGAGACCTATCCTACATATGGTGTAAGACATATGCACTCTATCTATCTTAGTTAACTTATGTTTGTACTATCTTGTCTAGTGATAGATATGCCTTGTCTCTATAATATAGGGGGAGCTCTGGTCCTAGTATTCGTGTGCCATGCAGTCCATAGCACTCATCTAAGTGGCACACATCTAGGGGGAGCCCGTCTATATTATAGAGAGGAGGGGTTTTCATTTACTTAATAGTATTTTCTTTGTGCAAATCCCGTTTTGTCATCAATCCACCAAAAAGGGGGAGATTGTAAGGACATATTTATCCCTAAGTGTTTTGGTGATTGATGACAACGCATTTGCGGACTAATCGTGTGCCATGAGTATTCCAGACACTTCTTTGCTAGGCACAAGACGATTGGGTGCCCCTCGAAGACTGACGAAGACGGCGTCTTTTCTACGTTTCTTTTTGGTGGATTTGAGTCATAGGAAAGCCGTACTATTAAGAGGGGGTCCGTGTTGGAAAGGTTTGGGTGGAATCATCACGTACACGTCTCCTTCTTATCCCCTCCTTCTTCCTTGGAGCTTCCTCCGTTTTCTTGCCTCCCTTGTCTCGCTGCCATTGTTGGTTGCGGTAGTACTGCTCCTGGGTCAACAGTAGTACCGTAGGTATCCGCGGTAGTACCGCGCGGTGGCGCGGTAGTACCGCAGGTGCCCACGGTAGTACCGCTCCCCCGGAGCCGCACTACCGCTGCCCACCAGGCTAGTGCCGCCCCCTTGCGGTAGTAGGAGCGGATGTAATTTTTTACATCCGCACCTACCGCGGTAGTACCGCTTTCGCCGTGCGGTAGTACCGCGCTATGCGGTCAGGCAGTAGTATCGCCCCTCGGCAGTACTACTGTGTCGGGTTTTTGCTACTTCCGTTTTTTTGCAGAAGTAGGCACGGAAGTTTTGCTTCTCCCCTGGCTAGGACTTTTGCCTCGCGGTAGTACCGCATGGGGGGGCGCGGTAGTACCGCGCGTGCGGAAGTTCCGCCCCCAGCTTCTGTGCGTCTGTTTATCGGTTCTGTGCTGGGGTTGTGGTAGTACCGTGGGTCGGTATGGTAGTACCGCACAGCCGTGCGGTAGTACCGCTTGGTTGCAAGTAGTAGTACCGCGCGGCCTTGCGGTAGTACCGCTGGCCAGGCGCGGTAGTACCGCTGGCCGCAGGCTGGTTGGTGGGTAACGGTTGGATCTTTTCCACACACTATATAAGGGGTCCCCTTCTTCCCCGTTGACTCACCTCTTCCACCACCAAGCTCCATTATTGCTCCAAGCTTCATTTTCGCCCGATCTCACTCCCTAGCCAACCAAACTTGTTGATTTGCTCGGGAGTGGTTGAGAAGGCCCCGATCTACACTTCCACCAAGAGAGATTTGATTCCCCCCACTAATCCCTTGCAGATCTTGTTACTCTTGGGTGTTTAAGCATCCTAGACAGTTGAGGTCACCGCAAAGCCATAGTCCATTGTGGTGAAGCTTCGTGGTGTCGTTGGGAGCCTCCAATTGAGTTGTGGAGATTGCCCCAACCTTGTTTGTAAAGGTTCGGTCGCCGCCTCCAAGGGCACCAATAGTGGAATCACGGCATCTCGCATTGTGTGAGGGCGTGAGGAGATTACGGTGGCCCTAGTGGCTTCTTGGGGAGCATTGTGCCTCCACACCGCTCCAACGGAGACGTACTTCCTCTCAAAGGGAAGGAACTTCGGCAACACATCCTCGTCTCCACCATCTCCACTCTTGGTTATCTCGTGCCTTTACTTGTGGAAGCTTATTTGTTTCATATATCTTACTTGCTTGTGTTCCTATCTGTATTGCATCATATAGGTTGCTCACCTAGTTGCATATCTAGACAACCTACTTTGATGCAAAGTTTAAATTGCTAAAGAAAAGTTAAAAATTATTAGTTGCCTATTCACCCCCCCCTCTAGTCAACCATATCGATCCTTTCACATGGGCCTTGTAAATCATTCCAGAACTAGAAAACAATGGGCAATAGCTTATGAAAATGGCTAGAAAATGTGAAAACGATGTTTTAGCGATTCCTCTCTAACGTGTACCGGCAGTCACGGACATTGTAAATCGCCCCAGAAACCCAAAACTATGGGCGAAAACGGCCAGAAAATTTGAAAATGATGAGTTTTTGGTACACCTCTCAAACATGTACCGGAACTCATGGGCCTTGTAAGTCGTCCTAGAACCCGAAAACAGTGGGCAATAGCTTATGATAACGGCCAGAAAACATGAAAACGATGAGTTTTTAGTGATTCCTCTCTAAAGTGTACCGGCACTCACGGGCATTGTAAATCGCCCCGCAACCCCAAAATTGTGGGCAATAGATCATGAGAACGGACAGAAAACTTGAAAACAACGAGTTTTGTACACCTCTCAAATGTGTACCGGGACTCGCTGACCATGTAAATCGTTCAAGAACCCCAAGATAGTTGGCTATAGCTTATGAAAACGGCCAAAATGCAAAAATGACAAGCTTTTAGTGAGTCCTCTTGAACGTGTTTGGTATGCATCTCGAACATGTGCAGGGACTCGCGGGCCTTGTATATCGACCCAGAACCCTAAAACAATAGGAAATAGCTTATGAAACTGGCTACAAAAGGTGAAAACGACAAGTTTTTAGTGATTCCTCTCTAACGTGTACCTGCACTCACAAGCCTTGTAAAATTCCCCGGAACCACAAAACTGTGGGCAATAACTCATGAAAACGGCTAAAATAAGTTGAATAAGACAAGTTTTTGGTACTTATTTCAAACGTGTATCGGGACTCATGGGTCTTGTAAAACATTCAGGAACTCCAAAACAATGGGCAATAGCTCATGAAAACGGTCAGAAAATGACGAATTTTGAGTGAGACATCTCGAACGAGTTTGGTACACCTCTTGAGTGTGTATAGGGACTCATGAGCCCTGTAAATCATCCCAGAACCCGAAAACAGTGGGAAATAGCTTATGATAACGGCCAGAAAATGTGAAAACAACGAGTTTTATGCTATTCCTCTATAACGTGTACCGAAACTCGCGAGCCTTGCAAATCGCCCTGGAACCCCAAAATTGTGGGCAATAGCTCATGAAAACGACCAGAAAACTTGAAAACGATACGCCTCTCAAACATGTATGGGATCGCAGGCCTTGTAAATCGTTCAAGAACCCAAAACATCGGGCAATAGCTCATGAAAACGGCAAGATAACGCTAAATCGACGAGTTTTAGCGGGTCCTCTCGAACATGTACCGGCACTCATGGGCATTGTAAATCGCCTCGGAAGCCCAAAACTGCGGGCAATGGCTCATGAAAACGTCCGGAAAACTTGAAAATGACGATTTATTGGTATGCCTCTCAAACGTGTAACGGGACTCATGTGCCTTGTAAATCGTTCAAGAACCCCAAAACAGCGGGCAATAGCTCATGAAAACAGCCAGATAACGCGAAAATGACGAGTTTTTAGCGACTCCTCTCAAACGTGTACCAGCACCCACGGGCATTGCAAATTGCCCTGAAATCCCAAAACTGTAGGCAATGGCTCATGAAAACGTCCAGAAAACGACGAGTTTTTGGTACACCTCTCAAAAATGTATAGGGACTCACGGGCCTTGTAAAACATTTAAGAACCACAAAACAGCGGACAATAGCTCATCAGAAGCATCGGGACTCATGGGCCTTCTCAATCATCCCAGAACACGAAAAACCGGGGCAATAGCTTTTGAAATCGGCCAGAAAACATGAAATGACGAGTTTTTAGTGATTCTCTCTAACATGTACCGGCAGTCACTGGCATTGTAAATCCCCCCGATAACTCCAAACTATGGGCAATGGCTCATGAAAACGGCCAGAAAACTTGAAAATGATGAGTTTTTCCTACACCTCTCGAACATGTACTGGGACTCACTGGCCATGTAAATCGTCTGAGAACCCGAAAACAGTAGACAATAGCTTACGATAACAGCGAGAAAATGTGAAAATGACGAGTTTTTTACGATTGTTCTCTAACGTGTACCAACACTCACGGGCCTTGTAAATCGCCCTGGAACCCCAAACTTATGGGCAAAATAGCTCATGAAAATGACAAAAAAAAACATGAAAATGGCCAGATGAGTCCCTGTACACATTTGAAAATGGCCAAAAAACGAGGAGTTTTGAGTGAGTCCTCTCGAACGTGTTTGGTACGCCTCTCGAATGTGTACAGGGACTCGCGGGCCTTGTAAATCGTCTCAGAACCCGAAAACAGTGGACAATAGCTTGTGAAAACGACCAGAAAACGTGAAATCGATGAGTTTCTAGCGATTCCTCTCTAACATGTACCAACACTCACGGGCCATGTAAATCGCCTTGGAACCTCAAAACTGCTCATGAAAACGGCCAGTAAATATGAAAACGATGATTTTTTTGTATGCCTCTCAAATGTTTACGCAGACTCACAAGCCTCATAAATCATTCAAGAACCTCAAAATAGCGGGCAATAGCTCATTAACGTTCATAAAATGTGAAAGCGACGAGTTTTGAGCGAGTACTCTCAAACGTGTAGAGGGACTCACGGGCTTTGTATATCATCCTAGAACCCGAAAACAGTGAGAAATAGCTTTTGAAAACGGCCAAAAAACATGAAAACGATGAGTTTTAAATGATTCTTCTAAAATGTGAGGACTCATGGGCCTTGTAAATCGTTCACTATCCCCAAGCTAGCGGGCAATAGCTCATGAAAACAACCACAAAATGCAAAAACGATGAGTTTTAAGCGAGTCCTCTGAAACCCGAAAACAATGGGCAATAGCTTATGAAAACAGCCAAAAAATATGAAAATGATGAGTTTTTAGCTATTCCTTTCTAACATGTGCCGGCACTCACGTGCGCTGTAAATCGCCCCGGAACCCCGAAACTATGGGCAATATCATAGCATGAAACAACCAAAAATAATAAATACGTCGGATACATGTGTTGGCGCAGCTCTCTCTCTCGTAGCTAGAGGTAGAAGAAGAAGAAGCACAGTAAACTGGAGTTTCACCCGGCTTCACAACCTCATTACTATTCCCTGAGCATCAACGCACACAATAGGCAGTAGTAAGTTTAAATCCCAGGCGCACTCACGCCCGGGCGTTGGCCACTCCTACTCAACCGCATGCACGCGCTTGCGCATGACACGCACTGCGCTGCTGCTCCAACAGATCGCCACAACCAAGCCTATCTACTATGGTGACTACGCCACACACACGCCACGCACGCACACACGCGCTACACACATACACACTCGTCCCACTTTTGCTGCGTCCCGCCTGTCCCGCGCGCACCCGACGCGCCCGGCGAGTCCGACACCACTAGTGTGTCTCACACGTTCCGCGCGCATCTGACGTGCCCGACGAGCCCGACTACACCACGCGACGTGGCTTATTCCAACACACCCCCCTAAGCCCCCCTATAGGAGTCCGTCGTCGTCGACGTTGGCGCCGGCCAAGAGAGCATGCTCCGCTGCCGGTCCTTTCCGCAGCTGCGGGCACTCGTGTCGGAAATGCCTGTGCTCCCCACACTTGTAGCAGCGCCTGCGCCCGTTGCCGCCGCTCCCCGACACCACGCTGCGCCCGTCGTCGTCGTCCCAAGCACCGCCGTGTCGATGCTCCCGCGCTGCCCACTGCGCCGCCGTCATGAGCAGGTGCTCACCCCCGCGCTCGCCGCCGTCTTGTCCACGGCGCCGAACCCGCTCATCGAACGCATGCAGCCGCCCGAGCGCTTCGTCGAATGCCATCGTCGTCACATCGTGGAATTGCTCGATGCCGACGACGACGGGGAAGAAGCGATCCGGCACCGTATCCAGCAACTTCTTGACAAGTGCTGCGTAGCCCAACGTCTCCCTGAGGTTGGCATACCTCGCCGCCATCGCCGCGAGCCTCCTGCCGTACACATCAAGCTCCTCGCCGTCCGCCATCTTCATCCGATTGAATTCGCCGCGCAGCGTCCCCAGCCTCGCCGCACGGACCCGATCGGCGCGACGAACCTCACCTTCAGGGAGTCCCATACCTCCCTGGCGGTGAGCTTCGTCGACACCTGCAGCAGCACATCCTCCAGCAACGCCTTGAGAAGCAACGCGCGCACCATCTTGTCCTTCCACACGTTCACCGCCGCGTCGCCCGACGCCATCGCCTCCCATACGGTGTGGACGTCGAGGATCGCCTGCGACTTGATGACCCAGACCGTGTAGTTGTCCGCGGTCAGCATTGGCATCGCCATCATCGCCGATCCGCCCGCGCTGCCGTCGTGCGGGACGAGCGCCATGGTCGCCGGTGATCGCCCGAACCGAAGCTCTGATACCAATTGTTGGCGCAGCTCTCTCTCTCTCGTAGCTAGAGCTAAAAGAAGAAGGAGCACAATAAACTAGAGTTTCACCCGGCTTCACAGCCCCGTTACTATTCCCTGAGCATCAACGCACACAATAGGCAACAGTACAAGGAGGTTTAAATCCCAGACGCACTCACGCACGGGTGTTGGCCACTCCTACTCAACCGCATGCACGATCTGCATGCACGTGCTTGCGCACGACGCGCACTGCGTGGCTGCTCCAACAGATCGCCACGACCCAGCCTATCTACCGTGGCGACTACGCCACACACACGCACACACACGCTACACACATACACACTCATCCCACTTTCGTTACGTCCCGCCCGTCCCGCTCGCACCCGACGCGCCCTACGAGCCCGACACCACCAGTGCGTCCCGCATGTCCCGCGCGCATCCGATGCGCCCGACGAGCCCGACCACACCACGCGACGTGGCTTATTCCAACAACATGTCAGTAACATTTGGCAGAGATTCTCTCAAGCAAACACCCGGTATCCGCAGGGGTAGGGGTACACTTATAGCCGTGACCAACGCTTGGGTGCCAATATGACCGTTGGATGGGACACGCTCACCAACTTATTGTTCCCAGCTATCAAACATCCAAAATTTTGATCTTTAAAATTCCTCGGGTTCAGGTTTCCTAACTCCTCAACAAAGAATTCTAACTAAACTTTTCTGAAGAATCACCTTCAACGGAAGAGCTGGAAATCTTGCAAGGAAGGAGATTTCCAGGTCTTCCGTCACATGTTTAGATATGTTTGACTGAGCACACGCGAAGACTTTTCGTCTTACTTCGCTTTGACCCCTCCCCCTCCTAATAGTACGTTTCCCCTATGAATAAAAAAGAATGAAGAAAAAGTAACTAACAAATAAACATTATTCTTCAAGTTTCAATCCTTCAAACGACAACCCAAATTATTCAATGTTATCACAACATTTTTAGGACCCATGACCCACTGGTTAAACCAAATTCTAAGAGACTTTCACCTGTGTATACTCACATACGCATTAGTCTCTTAATCCTTTTGTCGTTAATCATCCAAAACCCATAAGTGGGCACTAGATGCACTTACAGGTACCCTATCCTTTACCCCAGTGCTAGAGAGGAACGTGATAGGGCACCCAAGGGGTGCACTAAGGGGATGGTGTGTCACCCCTAGTGTGGCCCACCTCAGTCGCGTGGAGCCCACATGCACCACTACCAAAAGTCATTCTTTTTTTTCCTGGTTTCCTGGAGCCATTTGAACAAAGGTTTCTTCTCACCCCCATAATATCCACCTATTTATTGAGTGACTTTATGCCACCACCGCATCACAATCACGAAGAAAAATACATAATATAAGACATATGTGGTCTTTGGATCCTATCTTTTTATCAACTCTAAATTTCATGTTAAAATGTATGTTTCACCTAACGGTGCTCTTGGCCTAGTTTAGCTAGGTAGCTCATGTTGTTAGGATCTTGCCTGGCATTCCTTTATTAAGTTGTGCTTCATTAGATTTTTTGACCTAAATTTCCTCATGAACTAAGCAAGTTCTCCTACTTTGTATTGAAATGCAAGAGCTCGGCGCCCTATTGAGGTTTCCCCAAAGAAACACTTTACTAGTTCTTTTATTTTATGAAATTCCTAAGTATTTCATTGATCTGTATAAAGATAGTACTAGTACAAACGATAATCCAAGGCAGAGCCCGGGCTCAGATGAGCCCGGTGAACATTACCCTAATTTGAAGTAGAAAAAAAATTCAAAAAATTCTGATTTTTGTTGTGGTGCAAGATGCTCATGTGTGCGAACTCCATGCAAAATTTTGTGAAATTTGGACATTGGAGAAGCTCGTGGCAAAAAAGACAAAATCAGGCATGAACAGTGCGATCTTCAAAAGTTTCTCAGATATCCGAAATTTGTATTTTTTGCCACGAGCTTCTCGAATGTCCAAACTTCATAAAATTTTGCACGGAGTTCACACAGAAGCATCTTGCACCCTCTGTTGGAAAAGGCAGTGCCTAGGAAGCGCTTAGGCACGCTTAGGCGCTAGGCAATGGCCAAACGCCTCGCCTAGGGCATAAATGGAGGTCTAGGCAGGGCAAGCAAGGAATTGCCTACCCAAGCAAGAAATCATGCATCATATTGCACTGATATGCCAAACGCGTTATATTCCAATGCAGTAGACGGTAATTAACTTATTTATATGCCCTAAAATAATATCAACACCCATATAATAATCACAAATACACTACGAGTAAAAACAATATTATCGCCTAGGCCACGCCTAGGGCGCTTAGGCATCGCCTAGGCACTAGACGAAGGCCAACCGCCTCGCTTACGCCTACCGCTTTTTCCAACATGCACCACAAAATAATTTGAATTTTTTTGAACTTTTTTTATGTCAAATCAAGGTACTATTCCGGGCACCAAATCACCGCACTCTAGTCAAGTACCTATAGTACACAAGAAATAGAAAAAATAAATAGGTGATTTTGTCCTAACAACAAAAAATCCTTATCAGATAGAACAATCACACAAGTATATTTAGGAAACCTTGCACTAAGCCGCCAAAGCCAATGGAGAAAGCAATGGAGACCATCATACCTTGAAGTTGGATCTACATCATGACATCGTCGTGTGTTGAAGACCTTGTGAGTGGCCCGTTGGGCCCTTCTTTTCAAGCTCATCCACTCATCATAGAAGATCTTACAGAAAAGGGTCCACAGGCCCACGCCGAATCCACCGCCCACGCCCATCAGCCCAACACTTATCGCACTATCTTACGTATCCGCTGTCTTCGCCAATGGCAGTGTGACCCAAGTCCAAAATGGCAAAACACAAGCATCGGCACAAGGAGTTGCCCAGTCAAGCGTAGACTTTTGGTGTAAATCCAATTTTTTTCCATCAAAACTTATATGTGTTCCACATGGACTTGTGAAATTTCGTTAAAAATATTGTGGTTTGTAGGTTGTACAAACAAATATCTGGCCCAACAACAAAAATAAAGGGCCCATTTTGGAAATACATATTTGTTCTTTTTCTGTACGCCGTGTGTGAAAGTATAATGTTGTGAAATTAAACACATACATAGTATACATGTGTATGTGTGTTGAGAATTATTTTTAGAATTTTTTTCACGCTATGAAAATTTGAATTTTAAAAATGAGCTCCATGTAGTGAGCTCCATGTAGCTCGAGCTCCGTTGGCATTTTTCGCTGCCCAGTACCGGTACAACATGTCCTTATTAGCGAGGACGGGAGGGAAGAGGGGACATACACATCAAACCATTGAATACCATGTGAGCCCCGTGCATAGTCTATTTCGCAATCCACAGTTGGCTAAATTTCATGATTTGACTCTTTTCTGAAATTTATTTGAGATTTGACCCTAGTTTGAAAAAATTTCGAGATCCGGCCGTTTTGCTACCGTCAGGGACCATGGCGGTAGGGTATAACAGCCTACCGCCAAGGTCCCTGATGGTAGGGTTGCATGCCCTATCGCCAAAAACCTTCTAAGTATTGAACACAGTGCATGCTCGTGCCTACCGTCAAGCACCTTGGCGGTATGGTTGTGCAGACTATCGCCAACCCGGTTGGCAGTAGTTTGACTGTTAGACCCTATCGCCATGGACTCTGACGGTAGCAAAAGGATCAAACCTCAAAAAAAATTTAAACTAGGGTCAAATCTTGAATAGGTTTCAGAAAAAAGTCAAAACACGAAAATTTGCCTCCACAGTTTGTTTGGAGTATAATCAATCGAGAGGTCCTCGAGGTGATAGATTAATCTGTTTCCCGGGGGCAGTTAGCTAACCAACAGCAAGATTAATTGCACCCGGCCCTGCCGGTCGGTTGCAGTCGCCAATCAGACCAAATACAGTAGTTTTATCGATCGGCCATCGAGTTCATACAAACTGCCAGCACGCACGCATGACATCGACCACATGGATGGATCTGAACAGGAGACATGCTAACCCGGCGGTGGCAACGGCCTCCGGCACCCTGATCTTTCGACGTGGGTACGGGATGGAACATCTGCATCTGATGTCGGTAGCCTTGCCTACCCGTACGGCGTACTGTCAGTTAAACTATTGCAAATTGCAAGGTTGGTCGATTGTGGTTGATTGGTCAGGTATGTAAGCAGTCATTAAGTTAAGCTCACTTCCAAGTTACTGCTAAACAATTTTCCTCATGAGTTGATGATGACTGGATGATGCCGGCGCACCAAGCAAGCGAGCGAGCGAACTTGCCTGTCCAGGGATATATTTCTGGATAGGTTTGTGAGACTGGAGCCATGGCCGTTCCGCAGAAAAGTAAATTTATTTTTTTAAACCGGGCATGCCCCTTTCCATTTAAGATAAACGGGAATACAACCGCGGAATGAGAAGATGTGCATTGCTAGGAAACTTTTTCTTTTAAAACGGAGGCAAAATATTTGCTTCATCTATTAAATAAGGAGGAAATAGAGTATTACACGTGAATCACAATCACCACATGATAACTACTCGCGCAATAAAAATTACCCCAAGTTTCTTAGCACTGGCAATAGACCAAAGTTTTGCCACAGCTAGGACTATTTTAAGAAGGATCGGTCATGGTGCACTCTTGTGACGGAAGATGTCCACCGTTAGGGAATTCGAATCCATGAAGAAACAAAGAGTAATACAGTTGTGTGCATTGTGTGTATGTTTTGGAGATCTGACTAGCTTGTCGTTGTGGTATTGCCGGCATGATCGATGAAGGATGAAGTGCATAGAGTATTTTGTGACGCGGGCCGTGAAGTAAAAGCAGATTATTTGATACCACGCTTTTCTATGGAGAGAGACGAGAGACCGTAGATGAGACGACAGGGAGACGGTGACGTCACGAAGGAGTATCTTTGTTCAGCCGACTCACCCAAGTTGGTCTGAAGCAGATGGTGCCGGAGGGGGTGCCGGGCTTTCATGCCAAGATAGATAATTCTTTCATCTCAGAGAGAATTAGAGCATCTCTAGCTGCTAAAATTTAGCCTTAAAACGCCTATTCAAATCTGAACTTGTTAAAATTGAGGAGTTCAAAGGGACACCTAACCGGAACTCTCAAATTTAACTCTTCAAACAAACGGACGAAAGTTTTTCTCCTCCCCAATAAAGATGACTCCTAGATGAGAAGGCCTTTCTGTCTCCCGTGGAGTTGTCGCCGGTCTACCTCATCTCTTGTGGACTTAGGACCATGGAGACATGGTGGACCCCGGCCCTTGCCGGCGGGAGGGCTCCTTCTCAGTTTTTAGGTATTTTTTAGTCCGATTAGGGTTTGTGCCACGCTCAGGAAGGCAAGGCGGCGGTGGCTCTCCGAACATGGAATAAGGCCCTCCACCATTAGCCCCCATCCGCACAGTGCATCTAGCGTCTTCGTAGGGTGTTTGGAGGTGTGTCTCCGACGGATCTCGTGAGATTCGATAATTGTTGGTCTTAGGTGGATCTCCGTGGATTCATTCGTCATTCGCCTGTGTTCGTGTGTCTATATGTTGGACCCTTTCGGTCTACACTTATCTTCATCAACGACAGTTGTTGTTCTAATGTGTTGGTCATATGTGGCCTTACCACGACGACCTCACGACTGTCTACTACAACAAGGTTTGTTCGGCTCCGGTGAGGAAGGGGCGATGATGGCGGCGCGCCTTCAGCTTGCTCCAGTGATTGTAGTCGTCGGTATGTGGTATATGGACCTAGATGCAATTTTTGTTACTTCTTATGTTTTTTGTACTATCATGACAGTTGATGAATAGATCGAAAGTTTTTCCCGCAAACAAACTGGACCTCACATGGAAGTCTCTCTCATCTTCTTCTTTTTTAGCCTTCTTCCTTCTTTATTCCACACGGCCAATGAAGATTAACTAGAACCTAGATTCTCTACACAAGTAATTTATATAAGCTCATCGTGCGTGACGTAAGCGTGTGACAAAGTAGGCAAAATTCATCATCCACAGATTATGGCTTCGGCGCCTCTTCGTCTGTATGAGTTCTTTACCTCATCCTTTCCTTGTGGCGTGATGGCATGGTCTAGAACGCAAGGATTGTGCTTATTTGTCCGAATGAGTTCTTCTCCTCATACTTCTCCTACCGGATTGATGGCGTGGTCCACCACACAAGGATTCATCAGAATCGGCGATGGCGGTCGGCGACCACTTATCCATTCATGTTTTCTTCATGTACATGAGCTTTTCCTGTGTCTGTGTTCCTCCACGTGTGTTGTAGATGAGACAACGGGAAGGAGTGTCGCTAGGCTAGGGACGACTAGGAGGAGCGTCATCGTGGCCGGAGACAAAGGGAAAGGCAGAAAAGTGAAGAAAAAAAAGTTTGTCATATTCTCGTTGGTGTTTGGCGGTCGGAGGTTGCCGCGGCTGTGGGGTGTCATGCGGCATGCAGGGTGGTCATCGAAGTCAAGGAATGCAACAGAGGTGGTGACGACGTGCAAGACACCGAGCAACACAGAGAGGTGACCTCGTGAGCGAGAGAGAATCTTTTGTTGAGACATGCTTTTGCTCTCACAAAGTTGAGAGGCAGCCGACACTTCTATACTTTTTAAGAAGTTAAAGGTTTGAGAGTTCGACTAAATGTGGCTTAAATACTCGAAAAGGAATCATACCAAACCTTTTTAGGAGTTCGGCCAGAGATGTTGTAGATGTATCTAGTGTCGTCGAGTGTTTTGAAGATTATTGGACAAAACAGTTAAGGGACTAATGTGTTTGCGAGTATACCCAGGAAGTAGGTCCCTGAGGAGTTAAGAGGAGATTGCTTATCGTGTGGAAGACATGTCCTAAAAATTGTATTGGCAAGCAATAGTTTCGATATGATGTTCGAGGAACAATTGCATGTAGCACAAAAAATAATGCAAACATGAAGACCATTGTGTTTTCTAGTCTTATTTTTATCTATTTGAGTGATAGTTCAAACCGTACTATTATCGGAGAGTGTTCCAATTTAAGTTGAGATTTAGGTTGTCCATGCATATGCTTAATCAAACACCTATTTATTTGATGAAAGACAAGAGAAATCTCTTCATCCCGAGTGATTATTCCGAATTTGAGACGATGTTCTTCGAGATTCCGAGAAAGAACTACCTGCAGTTGGGTCGACTTGACTTATTCCTCAAGTAAGTAGCTGAGTGAGCTTGAAATTTGACAGTTATGTCATGTATCGGTTCTTCATGAGTGGTTAGTGCATTTATTGGTCATTTCACATATCAGGGTCGCTCCCACCTATAAATGGCCCCGCATCCCAACCTGAGACAATTGGCTGCTCTGTTTGATTTGACAATACATTGTCTGAGCAACCCATCCTCTGAGAGAATTGAGAGAATCCTAGAGATGAAAAGCCACAAAGCCTAAAATCTATTCAAGTGGTTGAGCATCATGATGAACTAGATTGAAGCTCAGCTTGAACCTATTACTCTTGTGGATTGTGCATCCACCTGACAGTTAGGTGTTGGTTCAGAGCATCCAGAAGTTAGTGTTGATCACCAAGAACAAGTACGTGAAGGTATGGAGGTCACCTTGAAGACCTACCGAGAGTAATCGGCCAGAGTCCAAGGGGCTTTAGATCAAGACGAATAGGTAGAGAGAGAGATTTGCTCCTCTGTTCAATCACAAGCCCCTCTACCCAGACACAACATTTGTGAACTGGTTGAACAAATTATGAGTCGCCATCGAGCATCATGTTTGTTTTTCTTACTCGCATTACTTTCTTCATTTGCCTTTGTTTATGAAGAAATTCTCCCTCGCGATTTCTCTCTCTGATCCTTTCTTCGAAACTACTAAATCTTTACCATTTTGCTCGGCATGTTAGTTGTAGTTTTCTCTCTAGCAATACTTAAGGTCATATATTTGCATGCTCGTCTAGTTGTCATTTACTTATACTTAGTTATTCTTCTATCATGCCTTCAGGTAGATTTATCTCAACAGAGTTACCTAGTTATTTCTCTAAGTCATTTACTTCAACAGTTTTATCTCTGTTTAGTTTCCGTCTTAGAGAGTATTTAGTTGTGCTTCTTCGAGAAACTTTCTTTTGTCGAAGAAACTTTTTAAAATCTCCTATTCATCCCTTCTAGTTGATTTCATATCCTTCAGATGCTCCTATATCTGTCAAATGATTCAACATTTCGTCGCCTTGGCAAGACATGTTGCGTCGTTCAATGCGCCCTGTTAGTTTTGCCAGCGTGTTTTGATGCGACACGACCCATGTGACATGCGTCAGTTCATGTATAGCTTGATGTTGTGCGTTGCTCTCCCTCAATAAAAAAGGAAAATGTGTCGCGTGTTGCGCCTACTGCACAATGTCGCACTATATATGCTAAATTCATTATTTCTATCAAAACTAGATAATTGCTCGTGTCTTGCAAAAGAGGCGTAGATATTCTAGTAGGTTAGCCCATGATTTATTTGCACAAATTAATTTGATTGTGTACACAAATGTGATCATGTATTTGGTAGGCAACTATTGGTTTATCAAAGAAAACACAAATTTATTTGGTAAGTACACAATAGATGGGGTAGAGTTTCCAGAAGAAGAAAACAAGTCACATGAGAAGAAAATCAAACATGGAGAGAGAGAGACGGAATTGGAAGAAGGAACGGATGATAGAACCTTATGTTCATTTTAAATAGGCGAGAGAAGAGTATAAACACGTATAGATAATACAATAGACTAAAGGTATTGAAACATGAAAACAAAAGACCTAATAAAACAACTAGTTACTCTATAATACGACTAAAGGAATTGAAACACAAAAAGAAAAAACATGATAAAATACCTACCTACACCAGAATACCTTGAAGTCATTGTCTCTATCTCGAGACTTCACATCTTGGTGTTTCACATGGATCGAGAACCTACCAATGGTTTTCTGTTTATGAAGATGGTTGTACCCTCATCCCATTAGGAATCAAATCCAAAGTTTGACATATGTGTGTCTCATAAAGGCGGAATTTCTTTCGGTGGGAGGAGACGCTCCCATATACAGCGAGGCGTCCGTGGTAACTTCTTCAATGTGCTCAGTCTCTTGAGCATGCTCAAGGGATAGGACGTGCACATGTGCATTCAAAAAGATGAGTGTATGTAAAAGTTTGTGTCTATACAGTGTTTCTAAAAACCCGTACAAGACAAAACATGCACAAAATTGACCTTTGTCAAAGGTTCTGAAGAGATACTTGAGCAATGCACCTCAAGAGATTATAACCTAAAAGTACAAATGTGACAAAGAGACACACTGGCACCATCCAGGATGTCAAAACTATTGTTTGATCATGGATTGTCATGGACGAACACCAATATCACTAAAAGGCAAGCTAGAAAACCACAACCTAAAGCCACAACCTATCTTCGTGGGGTAAGGTGTAAGCCGGGATAATAGACCTATCAAGGGCAATAAATATTAATTTAAATCATACCCAAATTAAAAGCCAAAGTCGGTGGTTCCATATTTCACCGTCTTTTGTTTCGAGCACCGGTGATGGAACGAACTAACAGAGAAATGCTGGGATTTCTCCATGCGGGGGCATTGGTGGTGGAACCCAAAGATGTCAACACTACTTTCGTCGGGGTGGGGGAGGGTGAATGATAGGGGAGGGCTACAGCGTGGCCGGCCACTATCCAGTAACATTATTTTTATTTTGTATATAGAGTGAAGGAAAACAACTTGACCTCAAAACCAAGATAAATGTTTTGCTCCCTATCCACTAAAAAGTATAACATGCTACTTCTTTCTTTTGCAGATGTAGCCTTGCCACATTAACAACTCGTGTATGTCGGTCATGAGCTACATTTTATTTACAATACCATATCCATACAAACATACCACATCACAAAGTCAAGAATATTATTCATAAGTTACAGTTTTCATTAATTTTTGTGTTGTCTTGGACGGTATATATGATGTACGCTTGTAGCATACATACATAGTTCGTGTTTCACATTTTGTTACAAATATCAAAATGATCATGAATTTATTAAAATTTTCTGAATTTCAAATATTGTTCCAATTTTTTTAAAATCTTTACACATTAAAAATTCTTCCCAAAATTTTAAAAAATCTCAGATTCAACAAAGTGTTTGCCAATCTCAGAAGGACTCATGAATTTAAAAATTAGTTCTAAATTTGTAAAAATGTTCATGAATTTGAAAAATGTTTGTGAATTTGAAAAACTGTTCACAAATTTGAAAAAACCTTTGTGAAAATCAAAAAATCTTCATGAATTTTATAATTTGTTAGAAATTTCAAAAATATTTAAAATTTTAATATTAGAAAAATAAATGATGTTCTTGGTTTGAAAAATGTTCATGAAAATCGAACAAATGCTTGGTTTGAAAAAATTTCATGAAAATCGAACAAATGTTTATGAAGATGGTTGTACCCTCATCCCATTAGGAATCAAATCCAAAGTTTGACATATGTGTGTCTCATAAAGGCGGAATTTCTTTCGGTGGGAGGAGAGGCACCCATGTACAGCGAGGCGTCCGTGGTAACTTCTTCAATGTGCTCAGTCTCTTGAGCGTGCTCAAGGGATAGGACGTGCACATGTGCATTCAAAAAAATGAGTGTATGTAAAAGTTTGTGTCTATACAGTGTTTCTAAAAACCCGTACAAGACAAAACATGCACAAAATTGACCTTTGTCAAAGGTTCTGAAGAGATACTTGAGCAATGCACCTCAAGAGATATAACCTAAAAGTACAAATGTGACAAAGAGACACACTGCCACCATCCAGGATGTCAAAACTATTGTTTGATCATGGATTGTCATGGACGAACACCAATATCACTAAAAGGCAAGCTAGAAAACCACAACCTAAAGCCACAACCTATCTTCGTGGGGTAAGGTGTAAGCCGGGATAATAGACCTATCAAGGGCAATAAATATTAATTTAAATCATACCCAAATTAAAAGCCAAAGTCGGTGGTTCCATATTTCACCGTCTTTTGTTTCGAGCACCGGTGATGGAACGAACTAACAGAGAAATGCTGGGATTTCTCCATGCAGGGGCATTGGTGGTGGAACCCAAAGATGTCAACACTACTTTCGTCGGGGTGGGGGAGGGTGAATGATAGGGGAGGGCTACAGCGTGGCCGGCCACTATCCAGTAACATTATTTTTATTTTGTATATAGAGTGAAGGAAAACAACTTGACCTCAAAACCAAGATAAATGTTTTGCTCCCTATCCACTAAAAAGTATAACATGCTACTTCTTTCTTTTGCAGATGTAGCCTTGCCACATTAACAACTCGTGTATGTCGGTCATGAGCTACATTTTATTTACAATACCATATCCATACAAACATACCACATCACAAAGTCAAGAATATTATTCATAAGTTACAGTTTTCATTAATTTTTGTGTTGTCTTGGACGGTATATATGATGTACGCTTGTAGCATACATACATAGTTCGTGTTTCACATTTTGTTACAAATATCAAAATGATCATGAATTTATTAAAATTTTCTGAATTTCAAATATTGTTCCAATTTTTTTAAAATCTTTACACATTAAAAATTCTTCCCAAAATTTTAAAAAATCTCAGATTCAACAAAGTGTTTGCCAATCTCAGAAGGACTCATGAATTTAAAAATTAGTTCTAAATTTGTAAAAATGTTCATGAATTTGAAAAATGTTTGTGAATTTGAAAAACTGTTCACAAATTTGAAAAAACCTTTGTGAAAATCAAAAAATCTTCATGAATTTTATAATTTGTTAGAAATTTCAAAAATATTTAAAATTTTAATATTAGAAAAATAAATGATGTTCTTGGTTTGAAAAATGTTCATGAAAATCGAACAAATGCTTGGTTTGAAAAAATTTCATGAAAATCGAACAAATGTTTGTGAATCCAATAAATGTTTGCGGAGTTGATTTTTTCCCATTAATTTAGAAAAAATACACAATTTTTTTAAAAAAATTATTTATTTGTAAAATTTTAAAATAGTCATGAATTCAAAAACATTCATTAATTAGAATATTTCTGAAAATAATGAAATTTTGTTTCACAATTTAAAAATGGAAAAGGAAATAAAATAATTAAGAAACCGAAAGAAAAATAAAAAGGTGAGGAATTCTTCTGGAACCTTCCCAAAAACTATGAGGACGAAGCGGAGTAAATCTCAAATGGTTGAGCCCATATAAGTCATATAAGTCTCTATTGTTAAAGGGGTGTTGGTGGTTGTACGTCTGTAGGTGAAGCCTTCCCACTCAAAACCATGTTCTACATTCACTCAATCAAATAAAATTGAATCTTACTAAAACCTCAACAAAATCTAATAAAATGTTGCCTTCCCGTATCCATACCCAAATCAAATGAAATCTTGCCGAAACATCAACTAAATGAAAACTTTTAATGTCTTCAAGTGACCATACTCAAATCAAATAATATCGGTGTAAGACATATGTCAGACATCATTAATGTTGAACCACTATAATATGTTTACCCATTGCAACGCATGGGTAATTAGCTAGTAATATATATGTCCCACTTGCACATAGGAGGCGCACGTGTTGGAGACCTCCTATTCGGCGTGTTCAATGTCGGTTAGCACACTAGTGCTTGCACGCCCCTCACTATTAGAAAAATCATCAATCAAGAAAATCCATAAATTTGAAAAAAAACTCAAATTCAGAAGAAAAAAACGTCATGAATTTAAAATGTTCAAAAATTTGAAAACCGAACACATTTCATGATCACAGAATTCGGGAAAATAATGAAAATGAAAAACTTAGTAAAAATAGAAAAAAATTCTGGATTTTAAAACCATTTTTTAAAAGGTCATGAATTTGAAAATTCCATGAATTTAAAATATGTATAAAAATGTGAATTGAAAAATGTTCGCAAATTTGAAACTATTTACGAATTAAGAGAAAAAATTGCGATAAAAACTACTGACACACACCTCAGAGAAAATGAGCCCAAATAACCTACTAAACCAGAAAGAAAACAAAAAAGGAAAACAATGCTGAAGATTTCGGTTTTGTGTAGCAAATTCCAAAAATTTAGAAAAAATGTAAAATTGTTCCCATATTTCAAAAAATGTTCCGACATCAAAAATGCAAATTTTCTAAAATGTATCAAATTTAGGAAATTGTTCATGAATTTTGAAGAAAAACAAACTTTTTGGATAATTTGTCAAATTTCAAAAAATATTGATGAATCCAAAAATACGTTCATGGATCGAAAAAATGTTGCACATTTCAGAAAATATATCTAAATCAAAAAAATCTTGAATACAAAAACTGCAAAAAATATTGTCAATTCAGAAAATGTTAAGAAAATAACCAAAACTGTAAAAAATATTGTTAATGCAGAAAATGTTAAGAAATTCAAAAATGTATGATAATTTCATAAAAGTGTCAATTAAAAACGGTGATTCATGAAAATATTCTTGAATTCCAAAACTGTTTCGAAAATTCAGAAAATATTCAAAATTTCAAAAAATGTTCATGGATTTTAAAAATGTGCACGAGTTTAAATTTTTTATGAATTTCGAAAAGTGTTTTAGAATTTGAATAATGCTCACATATTTGAAAGAAATTATGAATTCGATATTTGTTCTTGATTTTCAAAACAGTTCATGAATTTGAAAATTGTTCGTGATTGTTGAAATGTCAATGAATTTGAAAATTATTTGTGATTTTCCAAGAAGTTGGCCAATTTTTAAGCACGGGTTTAAAAAGAAAAAAGAAAAAGAAAAATAAAAAGGTAAAAGAAAAGCGAAAGAATTAAATAAGATAGTGAATTGGATAGCTTGTTTCGTATCGCCTTTAGAGTTTAGAGATACGTGTGCATGCGCCTTGTTCACTAAGAGCATGTACTATGCTTCACGTTGGACTACTGCTCCAGCACACCACATCAATTCAAATTCTTCACCTCAGCCTAGGATGGTCAAAGGGCTCGCCTCCCGGTGAGCCTGCGCAGTGGTCTTCTTGCATACCTCCCATCTACTCAAATACCTATCCCGCATGGTGTCTCCTAGCCAATATAAATGGGGACGCGTGGCGGCACGTAGATGGTTAGTAGAACACCAACGTTTCAATAATATTTATGTTTCTGATTGTAATGTGGCAGCTCCTTATTCCAAAATGGCTTTGTTGGTTATTAATGTATGCGCCTTCGCAAATCGAACAAAAATTTTACCACAACATGTTGGTGCCATGTCAAGTCAACATGCCAAGTTTCATGATTTGCCCGTGAGTTTTGGATTTACAGAAATTTAAAACCAAGTTTCTCAATGTTTTCGGCCGAGCCACGATGCCCATATGTTTCAAATTCATTTCCATTTCTTGCATTAAACCTAAACATTCTCCCGGTGACACATTTATGATTTTCAACACATTTTGGTGCACTCAAGCATGTGCATGTAGTTCAAATTTGAATTTATGCACATTAAATGCCTAGAAAGCTCAATTAATGTGTAAATGTCAAACAAATCCAGAATAATTCTAAATTTTAGCACGACACTCCTATTGGTCTATGTTGCCTCTGTAAAAAAATTAAGGCATGAAGAGGCACGTATGTCGTTTCACCCACAAAGGTGCACATTCCCTATCGAAACCATGCTAGTAATGAGTTCAAGGGGATTGACACTCTTGCCCGCGTTGGGTGAATGTATTTGTTGTTCACGAGGCTTTGCGTGATTCTCCTATTTGTTCAATAAACCTAGGTTCTCAAGGAGGGAAATACTTCTCTCTATTGTACAACATCTCCTCTCCTCTTCGGGGAAACTCCCAACGCAGCTCACAAGTAGCACGCGTCTTGTTACCTTGTGGGCCCTACGTGGCTCCTTCTGACCCAATTTCACTTCTATAAATTCTGAAATATTGGAAAACACCCAGAGAGCCAACCGAAACACTTTTTCCGTCGCCACAAACTTCTGTTTTTTCGCGATCCCATCTGGAGGCCTTTTCCGGTACTCTACCGGGGGGAATCGATCACGGAGGGCTTCTACACCATCCATGCCGCCTTCTGACGATGTGTGAGTAGTTCACCATAGACCTACGGGTTCATATCTAGTAGCTAGCCGGCTTCTTTTCTCTCTTTGATCTTTAATACAATGGTCTCCTCGATCTTCTTGGAGTTCTATTCGATGTAATCTTCTTTTGCGGTGTGTTTATTGGGATCCGATGAATTGTGGGTTTATAATCAGATTGTTCATTAAAAGTAGTTGAGTCTTTTCTAAACTTTATTATGCATGACTGTTATAGCTTTGTATTTCTCTATGATCTATCCGTTTAGTTTGGCTAACTTGATTGATTTATCTTCAGCGGAAGAGGTGTTTTGTGGTGGGTTCAATCTTGTGGTGTCCTAACCCAGCGATAGAATGGGTAGTGAGGCACGTATTGTATTGTTGCTACTAAGGATAAAGCGATGGAGTTTATCCATTTGATTGGGTTTACTTTGTCTACATCATTTCATCTTGCTTAAAGTTTTAACTCTGTTTGTCATCAACTTAATACCATAGATGCATGCTGGATAGCGGTCGTTTGGTAGAGAAATAGTAGTAGATGCAGGCATGAGTCGGTCTACTTATCACGGACATGATGCCTATATGTGTGATCATTTCCATGAATATGTCATAACTATGCGCTTTCTATCAATTTCCAACAATAATTTTTACCCGGTATGCTATGTGTTCGAGAGAGAAGCCTCTAGTGAAAACTATGGCCCCGGTCTACTTTTATCATATTATAAAAACCAAAAATACCTTCCTAATTTATTTACTTTTATTTTGTTCAATTTATCTATCTACCTATATAAGATTTATCCTTGCAAGTAACGAGTTCAAGGGGATTGACAACCCTCTTGCCCGTGTTGGGTGCAAGTATTTGCTTTTGTGTGCAGGTGTTTCATGAGGGTTGATGGTTCTCCTATTGGTTCGATAAACCTTGGTTCTCACTAGGGAAATACTTATCTCTATTGTACTGCTCATCCCCTCTCTTTGGGAAAATCCCACAATTCACAAGTAGCAGGAAGAATTTCTAGCGCCGTTGCTGGAGACATCATCAAATCCTATCAAGTACCTTCACTCAAACTACCATCTACTTGATCTATTTTTTATTTGCCTCCCTTTTTATCCCCCCCACTTCTCATAAAAATCAAAAACAAAAAAATATTTTACTTTGTTGCTTTGGTTGTTTGCTTGCTTGCTTTGTCGTTGTGTCTCAAGAAAATACCAGGTTCCGTGACTTTTCAAATACTAATAATAATGATTTTATTAGTACCCAATTGCTCCTCCATCCACTAGTGCCGAGTCTTATGATATTAATGATGATTTGCTAAATCTTGTTATGAAAGAACAATTTTCTGGAAATCCTAATGAGGATACTGCATCCCATCTTAATACTCATTGAATTATGTGATATGCAAAAAAAAAAGATGTGGATAACTGATATTATCAAGTTCAAATTATTTCCTTCTCGCTAAGATATCGTGCTAAAACTTGGTTTCATCCTTGCCTCGAAATAGTATTGATTCTTGGGATAAGTGTAAGGATGCTTTTATTGCCAAGTATTTTCCTCGCTAAGATTATATCTCTTAGAAATCAAACCATGATATTTAGGAAACTTGAGCATGAACATGTTGCACAAATTTGGGAGATAATGAAATTAGTGATTAGAAATTGTCCCACTCATGGTTTAAGCTTATGGATGATTATACAAAATTTCTATGCGAGACTAAACTTTGTTTGTAGAAATCTTCTAGACTCTTCTACAGGTGGTACTTTTATGGAAATCACATTGGGAGAATCTACAAAACTCCTTGATATATATAATGAAAAATTATCTCAATGGGACACTGAAAGAGCTCCAACCGGTAAGAAAGTAAACTCTGTTGAAGAAGTCCATACTTTGAGTGAATGATGCTCTTATGAAAATGCTTGCTAGTACAAATACTCACGTTGATCCTAATGATGTGATACTTTCTACTTTGAATGAGCAAAATAACGAGGCTATTGATGTGAATTTTTTCTGTAGAAATAATTCCAATAACAATGCTTATAGAGGTAATTTCAATCCTAGACCGTATCCTGAAAATTCCTCTAATAATTATGGTAATTCCTATGAAAATTCTTACAAAAATAATAATAGGATACTTGATGATATTGAGAACCACAATAAAATTTTTATTAGTTCTCAAAATATTTTCAATGTTATGGTAGAAGAAAAAATGAATAAAGTTGATGATATGACTAGAAACATGGATAGAATTGCTCATGATGTGAAAACTGTTTAAAATTAAAAGTTTTCCACCCAAGCATGATATTAATGGGTCTATTAAATCTATCCAAGTCTCCATTAATGAGTAAAGAGAACCGCTAGGTTGAGAGCTAAGCGAGAATTCCTAGAAAAGGCTATTCCCCGATTTTTATCGTAATCATGATGAAGATATTAAAATGATTGGTGTCTCACCTATTGAATCTTTGTTTAAATATAAAACTTGATGAAAAGGGACTGGAGATGAGTCAATTTAGCTAGAAGGCGTCCCAATTGTTTGGAGGGTGATGATCTTAATGATAAAAATGATAAAAGTGGGTTTGGAGAGGTCAAGACTTTAAATAGTGATGTGCCCACTACTTTGGATTACAAGGACTTTAATTATGATAGTTGTTCTTTGATTGATGTATTTCCTTGTTGCAATCCATGATAAATTCACCCAATGTATGAACAAAATAAAGCTTTTATAAACATATTGTAGAAGCCTATGATAAAAGCTCATGAAGAAAAGCTAGAATTAGGTGTCAATACCTAGACAATCGCATGATGAATGGGAACGTACTATTATAGTAGAAATTAAAGATTATGGATGTAATGCTTTCTGTGATCTAGGTGCTAGCGTCTCTACTATACCAAAATCTTTACGTGACATGCTAGGTCTCACCGATATGGATGCATGTTCCCTTAATTTGTATTTAGCGGATTTGAATATTAATAAAACCATTGGGTAGAATAAATGATTTTCCTCATACTTGCTCATAGGAATTATGTGCCCGTGGATTTCATTGTGCGTGATATTGAATGTAATTCGTCTTGTCCTATAATACTTGGTAGGCCTTTCCTACGAACAATAGGTTCTATTATTGATATGAAAGAAGGAAATATAAGGTTCCAATTTTCATTAGAGAAAGGGATGGAACACTTCCCTAGGAAGAGGATTAAACCACCGAATGAATCTATTACGAGGGCCACCGATGAAATTAATTTGAACGATGACAATACTTGAAATAATGTCTTACGCCTAGCTAGGGGCGTAAAACAATATCGCTTCTTGGGAGGCAACCCAATAGTTATCTTAATTTTTTTCTTTTACTTTCTGTTTTTGTGTGTTGGCACAATTATTGCTACTGTTTTGGTTGTGTTTTTATGTTTTAATTATTGTTTGTGCCAAGTAAAACCTTTGGGATGATTTGGATGATAGTTGACTTGATTATGTGAAAAACAGAAACTTTTGCTCTTAGTCTAGGAATTACTAAAATTCACCAGAACATGCTTTTGATCTGAAGTTTTCACAAACCATTGATATACAAATTGCCGATGTTGTCTTAATTTTTCAGAAGTATTGGACTTGCAAAGTTTGATTTTTTTCAGATCATTATATACTGTTATGTTTTAGACAGATTCCGTTTTCTATTGCATAGTTCTCTTGTTTTGATGATGCTATGGATTATATCGAGGGTTATAAGTCATGGAGAAGTTAGAATACAGTACCTAATATGAAATATTTAAGTATGAATGGGTTCATAACTTTACCTAAAGTTTATGATTTGCTTATTATACTAACGAATCTCATGAGGTTTCTGTTGAGTTTTGTGTGTTGAAATTTTCAAGTTTTGGGTGAGCTCACGATGACTGAAGGAATAAGGAGCGGCAAGATCCTACACTACAAAAAAAAGACACATCCGTGACATTTTGGGCCGAACGAAAAAAAATTCTATCATACATATGACACTTCTATGACGATAGTTGTGACAAAACCCGGTATCATCATAGATGTGGTGTGCTCCTACTTCTATGACAATAAATCATGACAGAAAATGGGTTTTTCGTCCTGGGCGGGCCGGAGACGCAGCTGCATGACATTCTTTGGGCCGTCCGTGACGGAAAAAACCGTGGTAGAAGCGAGGGGGAGGAAAATTTCGGGGAGTTCCCGGTTACGGTGGGAGGTCGGGGGCCGAGTGATGCGCGTTTCTCTCGTATACGTACGCGCGTGTGTGCGAGGCGTTGGCTCTAACTGAACCCGAGCGAGGCGTTGGGCTCTAACTAAACCCGAGCGATTGCACTGCAGGCTACGCGTTACTGAACCCGAGCAATCGATCGATGGCTGTTAACTGAACCCGATCGAGCGATTCCTTGGCTACTGCTGCTAACTGAAGCCGATCGATGGGATGAACAGTCAGCGTTGCGGGGGGGGGGGGGGGGGGGGGGGGGGGGGGGGGGGGGGTTGGATGAACAGTGAGCAGTGGCGTTGCCTCTGGATGAACATGACCTCGTGGTGTGGTGGAGGGCTGGATGAACAGTAGACGATGGAGGAGTGCCCGTGGAGGGGTGGATGAACAGGACCCCGTGGTGTGGAGGGCAGGATGAACAGTAGACGGTGGAGGGGTGGTTGAACACGACCCCGTGGTATGAAGGGCTGGATGAACAGTAGACGGTGGAGGGGTGGTTGAACAGTAGCTGGTGGAGTAACGCGCGGTGGAGGCTGGATGAACAGGAGCCCATGGAGGCTGGAGGAGGTCGACGGTGGATGAACAGTAGCTCGTGGAGGCTGGAGGGGGTCGACGGTGGAGATGAACAGTATCCCGTGGAGTCCCGTTTTGCAGTACGCCACGCCCCTCCCGATGAACATGACCCCCGTTTCGACCGTAGCGCTCCAACACAAGTCCGTTTCCTCCATTTTGCGGTACGCCACACCCCTCCCGATCAACATGACCCCCGTTTCGACTGTAGGAGGTCCGTTTCCTCCGTTTTGCGGTACGCCACACCCCTCCTGATCAATAGGACCCCCGTTTCGACTGTAGGAGGTCCGTTTCCTCCGTTTTGCGGTACGCCACACCCCTCCCGATCAACAGGACCCCCGTTTCGACCGTAGGAGCTCCGTTTCCTCCGTTGTGCGGTACGCCAGGCCTCGTTTCCATCGTCTCTTCCGTCCAAGCCCTCCCGATGAACACGACCACGCATTCCGTTCCGACCCATGAACACGACGACGACGCTGTTTTTCCGTTCCAACCCATCCATGTACACGAGCCCTCGCCGTACGTATGCGCGAGTAGGCGTTCGAAACCCCGCCCGTATGTACACATACGTGGCCGTATTTTCTTTCTTGCACCCTGGCCGCTGTACGTACGTGTACATGCTACGTGCGCACCTCTACTACGACACGTGCGCGCCTCTACATCGACCAGTATGTACGTACACGTTTGCGACCAGAATGTCAACGCTACGTACGCTTCGATCAGGTGGGTCCCGACTGTCAGGCACTTCCTTGCCTGCGAAGATGTAGCTGGTGGGTCCCAGCAGTCAGGGGGGCGAAATATGGTGGCCCGTCCGGTGGGTCCCCGCTGTCAGTTGGAGGAATAATTATTTTGCACGTAATAAGGAGGCACTTCCTTGCTGCGGTCGTGGACCCAGCTGTCAGCCTCTCCACGTACAGTCCACGTCCGATGGAAGCCGTTCCTTGACCACGTTGACCACGCCGCGCCGAGAGCACCAGGGCCGTGGACGACAGCGAGGCCTAGGAAGGGGACGACACGGAGCCGGGGAAGACGCAGCAGTGGATGCCCACGCGTAGAGGAGTACGAGGGCACTGGTTCGCTGCGGTGTGAGGCTGCCATCGCCGCAGAGTAACAGGGGGTGTGGGTGAGTAGAGGGATGGCCTGGCCAGCGGTGGGAGTAGTAGGGGGCGGTGAGGCCTCCGCCGCATCGCAGCCGGCCACGGGAGGCAGGAGCACGAGGCACGACCGGCGCTGGTTTGGGCGGTTGGAGCAAGAAGACCAGAGGTTGAAGAAGCACTACGGCCGTTGGATGGACATCGTACGGTCACTGGAGCTAGAATCGTGCATATTGACTAAGTTGACAAAGCCCTCCGTCCCCGTCAACTTAGTAGGCCCACAAGTCAGCCTACCACTATACTGGGTCCCAGCTAACAGGGGGAGTATTCATTTTTTGTGCGTAATAAGGAGGCACTTCCTTGCGTGCGAAGATATAGCTGGTGGGTCCGAGCTGTCAGCGGCGGTAACGTTTTTTTCGCGAAATACAGAGGCCCTTTCGGTGGGTCCCTCATGTCAGGTGGAGGAATCATTATTTTGCGCGTAATAAGGAGGCATTTCCTTGCGTGCGGCCATGGACCCAGCTGTCGGCCTCTCCACCTAAAGTCCACTTCAGATGCATGTCGGGCATTGACCACGTTGACCAGGCCGCACCGAGAGCACCAGGGCGGTGGACGACGGCGAGGCCTAGGAAGGGAATGACACGGAGGCAGGGAAGACTCGGCAGTTGTTTCCCACGCGGAGGGGAGTACGACTGTACGAGGGTTTACTGGTTCGTCTGCCGTCGCTGGAGAATAACAGCAGGTGTAGGTGAGTAGAGGGATGGCTAGGCCAGCGATGGGAGTACAGTGGGGCGGTGAGGCCTGCGCGGCAGCAGAGCCGGCTGCGGGGAGGAGGGAGCAGGCAGTCCCGCCGGCGCCTGTTTGAGCGGCTGGAGCAGGAAGAGCAGAGATTGAAGAAGCACGACGGCCGTTGGATGGCCATCCAACAGTCACTGCTTGTGCGTCAACCTTTTTTTAGGAAGCCTCAAATCTGTGGGAAATAACATACAACCCATCTGCCATTATTTCTAATAATTTATAGCCCATTTGCTAATTATTAAGGTTTTTCTGGAGCCCATATTCTTTTTGTTAGCATTACAGCCCATATTGTGGCCACGGTTAAAAAATTATATGAAATTTTCCATATTTCGGTGCGGTCCGAACTATTTTTAATCCCGAAATTTCGACTCACATTCAAACTGATTTTAAAAATAAATGTATATCAATATAAAATCCAACAAATTCTCCACACATAAAAATTAATGTAATTTCAAATCTCGAAATGAAAAAAAAGATATTTGAAACTAATTGCCGGTTTGATGTGTTTTAAAAATGTACAGCCCATTTCTCATTACTCATGGGCCATTTTCTCGGCCAGCCGAATGAAAGCTCTCCTCCTCGTCTTGAAAGATTTGCAGCCCAACAGGCCTGACAAAGCGACTTACTTGGTAAATCACAAAAAAACTGGGTTGTGGCCGTGGACCCAGCTGTCAGCCTCTCCACGTATAGTACTCTTCCGATGGAATGTAGTTGACCACATTGACCACACCGCGCCGAGAGCACCAAGGCGGTGGACGACGACGAGGACTAGGAAGGGGACGACGCGGAGCCGGGGAAGACGCGGCAGTGGATGCCCACGCGGAGAGGAGTACGAGGGTTCACTGGTTCGGCTGCGGTGTGAGGCTGCCGTTGCCGCAGGGCCTGGCTAGCAGTGAGAGTAGTACGGGGCGATGAGGCCTCATCGGCAGCACAACCGGCCATTGGAGGCAGGAGCAGGCGGTCTCCCCGGCGCTGGTTTGGGCGGCTGGTGCAAGAAGAGCAGCGATTGAAGAAGCAGCACGACTGTTCGATTCAAATCCAACGGTTACTGCTGCTAGAATCGTTTGTTGACTAAGTTGACAAGCCCTGCGTACGCGTCAACTTAGTAGGCCCACATGTTAGCCTCCCAACCGGTGGGCCCCAGATGTCAGTGGGAGGAATCATTTTTTCGCGTAATAAGGAGGCAGTTGATTGCGTGCGGCCAGGCCAGCGGAGGGAGTAGGGTGGGCCGGAGAAGCCTGCGCGGCATCACAGCGGGCCACAAGAGGAGGGAGCAGGCAGTCCCACCGGCGCTAGTTTAGGCGGCTGGAGTAGTAAGATCAGAGATTAAAGAAGCACGTCGGCTATTGGATGGACATCCAACACTAACTGTTGCTAGAATCGTGTGTTCACTGACAAAGCCTTTCGTAAACAAGTCAGCCTCGAAATCCGTGGCGTGTACATCCCATTTGCTATTATTTTATATTTTTTACTCATTTTCTATTTCATATGGAATTTATTGCAGCCCGTTTTCCATTTTTAGAATTGCTGGCCATTTTCTGGTCAGTACCAGGGTCAAAAAATTAACTAAATATGTGGGAAATTTTAAAAATTCACAAATTTTTGCTGGGGAACGAAATATTCTTAATCCAAAAATTAATAGCCATAGTAAAACAAATTTAAAAATAAATTAGTACTATGTCATGTTAAATCCAATGAAATACGTATAAGATATTAGTGAAGAACAAAAACAAAAAAAGAAACTTATATCCCATTTGCTATAATTTTTTTGGAATTTTCAACCCCTTTTGATATTACTTTTAACAGACATTGACCATACTCTTAAGTCAGGCCGGAATGCATCCCTCCTCATCTTGAAAGATTTGCAGCCCAGTAATTCGGAGAAAACAAATAGGCCTAGCTTGGGTATTCTTCAAAAAGAAATACTGAACTAGCTATTTTCCCAAAGAACTGGTGCATGAGCATTTAGCTTTATTTATTTACTTATTTATGTTTAGGGGACCATGAGCATGTACCTGGGTCGGATTCATGTGAGAGCCTCCCTTCCAGTTAATTATGGGCTTCTCTATTGGGCCTTCATCAGTGGGCTGCATGTTATCAACAAGTGGAAAATGTGTTCCGAGTTTCAAAAAAAATGTATTCCGTACGATAAATAGTATGCGCTACGTACGGTACGGGGCACTAAAGGATCGAACCGTGCAACGACTTCCAAAACATTGTGTTTGTCGTTCTAACAACACATTTATTCAACCAACAGATGAAATATACTACTGATTGTACATTGAAAACAACAGCAGCAGCAAACAGACGAAATATACTACTGATTGTACATGTCCGCTTAGTAGGCCCACAAGTCAGTCACCAAATCTGACGGGTCCCAGCTGTCAACGGGATGAATAATTTTTTTTGCAAAACAAGGAGGCACTTCCTTCCGTGCGAAGATACAGCCGATGGGTCCCAGCTGTCAGGTGGAGGAAACATTTTTTCAGCTTAATAAGGAGGAACTTTCCTTGCGTGCGACCATGGACCTCATGGGTCCCAGCCGTTAGGCTCTCCACGTAAAGTCCTCTTCCGATGACTCTCGTTTGTTGACCAGGCCGCACCGAACGCAGCGAGGCGGTGGAAGACGGCGAGGCCCCGGACGGGAATGACTCGGAGATGGGAAAACACGGCAGTGGAGTCGTAGATTGAGAGGAGGAGAAGGGTTATAACTAGTTCTGTTGCGGCGTGGGGCTGTAGTCTGTGGAGAATAACAGGAGGTGTCGAGGGGTGGAGGGATAGCCTGGCCGGCGGTGGGGTAGCGCTTCGCAGCGATGCGTGCTAAGCAGAGCCGCTAGCCGCCGGAGGCCGGACCAGGCGGTTCCGGCGACACTGGAGGAAGAAGACGAGAGATTGAAGGTGCATGCCGGCCGTTGGATATAAATCCAATGGCTGTGGATGACACAATCATTTGTTGACCAAGTTTACAACGCCCTGCGTAGGCTTCGACCTATTGGCCCACATGCCAGCCTGCAAAAATGTGGCATATATTTAACCCATGTTTTCTAGAATGTACAGTCCATTTACTGGGCTGGGTGAACAAATAATTTCGCATCAATCAGGCCCATTTATATTTTCTAAGAAATCCCAGCCCATTTGCACTTCCTTGAAATACACGTATTAGGTGGGCTCGTTATATATACGTATAATGTTATGTTAGAAGGAGCAATTAATATCAAATAATAAATCGGAGAGGCACATTATATATATAATTAAGAAATTAGCGAGTTATTGCTCAAAATAAAAATAAGCGCATTATTATTAAATTGGTCCTTAAAATCTTCGCAATCACCAGGATTTTCCTTGCGTGTGAGTCAAAAACAACCACGATTTTCCTTGCGTGTGAGTCAAAAACAACCAGGATTTTCCTTGCCAACTTCCGTTAAACATTTACTTTTATAAGTTGGGATGTTTTTATAATGTATATATAAGTCTCTATAAAATATACGATAATAGTAATAATAAATATATATAATGTGGTTAGAAGGGAAAACATAAATTGGACACGACATTACTTTTATAAAAGACCTGCGTTTTATACCCCACAGTAGGCATACTAACAAGTTCACACACAAATACAACAGAAAAGGTAAACATTCATATCAAACTCAAGTTCACAGGACACGTTCATATCCATAGCCAACATTCACAATCAACAACTCAAAAGATTCATATATACACAAGCTCAGCATATCTATGCATCCAAATGATTGATAGATCACACGACAATATTCATACATAATTTACAAAAAGATTCAGATATACACATGTTCAGTATGTTTATGCATCCAAATGATTGAGATCACAGCCAATATGATCCATGGACGAACTTTAATTACCTAGGGTACGGACTAGTAAATGGTGTTCAATCGGAGGTACTTTTTGCTAAAATTAGTTCTTGTACGAGTAAACTTTCGAGTACATAAGAGGCAGCACAGACAATCTGAACTTTGCTTGTAGGTTTATCCTCAAATAGTGGCCTCATGCCGAGGGAGGTTTGAGCAACTTGGCCACTACTTTCATCCAACCAGTTTACTGGCTCATCTTGGTCCTGTATCTCGCCAAAATTCTACATTGCAGACGAGAAAGGAGGCAGTTGAGAAAATGAACCACCCAAATTTTTTGTGCAGTTCAACTGAAATGGAGCATCCTTGGCGTGCAGACTGATTAAGTGCCAGATGAATATAAGCGTCAACCAACTTGTCTGGAATCTTTAGACTCCATGCCATATAGTTCGCTACCATATGTGCCAATAACCAAAAGGCACAAGTTGGGACCAACGACTGGACTGTGTTTTTCTGGGCTATGCACCAAGTAATATTTTTGGCGTTCACTCTCCTAACACTTGGAGTTTGACAATTGGTTGACGCCGGTTGATACTCAAATGAATATAGGCACTTCTTGTCAACATCTGATCATTTTGTGCAGTTCTACTAAAATCACCCGATGTAATGATTTGCCTGCGAGTTCAGGCTCCAAATTATTCCTTCATGAAATCGACAAACAGTAGCACAATACCAAATTACCAATACATATGATAGGCACAATAATTAGGATAAAGATTAGTACCAACCTGTGTGAGGTAGCATATCAATTACTATTTCCTTTGACTGGAAGCCGAGATAAGCCAAGCAACTGACAGCAAAGGAAGAAAGCATGCGGAGTTTAGCGACTGATAGGAAAGGACGGAAGCTGTCGAGGCATTGAAGCACCCAAAGTTTTTGTGCAGTTCCACCAAAATCGAGCATCCCTGTTGGCACATATATTGAGAGAGTGAGATTACTGTAATAGTGGGACTAGTTTATGAAACATACACTAACAAATAGAAGCACCCTCATTATCTTAATGGGTAAAGTTAGAAACATAGTAGTCTTGCTTAAAGAGAGGTATTAGTTTATTTAATCAGTGCCAATTAGTTCAACTCCACACTCAAAGCATTGCCATTTATCATAGGTTGCAAAACTTTAACATCCAAAGATAACGGAGTTTCTCATGACAGTAGCACGATACAAATAGAGATGACAGCAAACTAATATGGATGAAGGCCTTAGGCCCATACCAACCTGAGAAAAAAAGCTTATTCATGTAGTCCCATAAGAGATGATAAAGCACTCACTGGAATCACACAATAGTATATATTTTTGCGCACTTCAAATGTATGGTTGAAATCACTCTTGTTTACCAGTGCTGAGATTATATCGAAAGATTATCAAGAACTTCCAGCAGAGTTAAAGCACTGGCTGGGATACAGTTCATTGTATTGTCTTGTGTAGTTCCATTTAATGTATGATTAGCACAACATGATCCCTGTTTGCACAAGTAGGAACAAGGGGAAACCTTCATTAGCTTAGTGAGAAAGGATATGAAGACATTAGCATATTACTCAACCAGTAGCATCAAATTCATGATGGACAATATGCAAAACATTGCCTCATTGAACCAATGGCAATAAATTGACATGCAAAACAATGGCACTATTATGTCATGACACTAATAATATTCCCTCCCTGCTCCACCACATGATTCACCTCCATAGACAAACATACACACGTACATGATTCAGCATAGGGTCCTACTAAAGTTTTGTTTAACTCCAACAGGAAAATTAGGCAGTAATAAATTAGTGGTACTTAAGTGCTCCTAATTAATTGAGACAACAGAAGTGGAAGGGCTCCCTAGAGGATCGTCTCACATGTAAGGTAGTCGTTGCCGGAGCCCTTGAATGGCCTCTACTTGAGGCCTCTGGCTTCAGCAAGATCGCCTTGGCACTGTTTATTCTTCTTCTTGTTCCTCTTCATGCTCTGTTTCTCTTTCTCCACACCAGTTGGTGAAACCAAGTACATGATTGGCCTTCTAATTCAGAATTGGTTTTGTTAGTGAGGGAGTACAAGTGTACTAGTAAAAAACAACATTATTTTCTCATGGCAGTCAGAAAATAGATATGAACACATGCATTAAATATCATTCTTACCTAAAGGAAGGTTATGGCGCCAATATGGATGATGAGGATTGGCACACAGATCTCCCTTTGTGCAGTTCCACCAAAATGAACCAACTGTTCCATTCTGACATTCCAGTTAAACAACACAAAAGTCACTTCTTTTAAGAAGAGTTTTGTGCAGTGCATCAAAAGGTCACAAAAGCAACCAGGTGAATTGGATATCCCTGTTTGCACAAAAAGGCACAGAGGAAACAGTCAGAGTCTCAAACAATTACAGGCAAAAACATTTGGCTAAACTTGTCATGGCTTATAACAGTGGCATGGCTTCATTTTTACCAGGGATATTAGATTAAGAACAGCTAAGGCTGCGTTCGGTTCACAGGTTTGGTGCAGGATTTTTGTAGGAACATATTCCTACGGTATTATTTCCCTTCCAACCGTTCGGAACACGGGAAAGGTGAATAGTGTTTCATAGGAAAGCTGGTCTGGTAGTACTGATTCCATAGGATTAGAAACATCCACGCGCTGCTCATTTTTTGGGCGGAAGCCCGAGGCAGGCGCTCGCTGCCATGCGTTAGACAGGTTGCTGTGCTGTGTTGCCGGAATAAAAAAAATCAACCTATGTGTGGTACGTGAGGTGAGGACAAGAGTAGTCACTGTGCAGCTGAATAAACAAATAGCATCTCATACTGCCAAGCATGCTACTCTAAAAAAACAAATATGTACATTTCATAGTCCATCCGAACACATTCTCTTGAGAGTTTCCTCCGGTTCGCTGTTCCATAGTTTTATACCTACATTCCTTTCCTATTCCTCTATTTTCATCAAGACCTATGTTTTCTGTCCCTTTATTCCGAACGGAGCCTAAATATTTGGTATAAGGGCATGGGACAGTGGGTGCACCAGCAGTCCAGCACCATGTACGTAAACAGGGGCATAAAGTGGTGATTCATAGTTTGTTGCCCCGAGAAACAAACATCCAAGAAACATATCTGGGTTGGTCCCATTTTTGTTCACTCTAGCCACCTACTCCTATGTGTGGATGGCAAATCTAGTCCTGGTCATACCACTGTGTACAGCGTTACCCCTGTATTTCCCTTTTCGACCAAGAAACCGGTTGGATGACCAGTCTGTACTACTTTCACCCCCTTTCCTTCCTGTTTGTACCAAGTCCGATGTACATACTAAATTCCCCCACCCCCACTTTATTTCTTTTGAACCAAGTAGTACAAGATTCGACTCCATGAAGTAGCTTTACCTCTAACAATAGAAGAAAAAAATATGTGACGTTGGACCATCCGATCGAGAGGGGCTGAGAGGTAGAAAATGATGCACATGCAGCGCCGTAGCGAGCTGGGGAAGTAGAGCTAAGGCGGTTTCGAACGAAGATATACCTGAAGGTCGTCGGGATGTGGATAGGTGGGCGGCGGGAGGCCGGATCCGCCCACAGGGAACGACGAAGGGATCGGAGGACCTCCCGCGCCGGCGCTCAGCCAGAGATAATGGTGCGGCCGGCAGTGGGTCTCCTCCCTCGCCGTCGATGATGGCCTAAACGCTTCCCCTCCTCCCCTTCACCGGCGGAGGGGGATACGTCCGGATCTGTAACCAGCGGTGAGGATAGAAAGCCAGTGTTTTTCGAAGGGAGAAAGACAGTGTTACTACCCCTATCTTGTTTAGATCTGGAGAGGATGAGAGTGTGTGAATAGAGCAACCCTAGCAAGCAAGCGCGGAGGCTCCGGCCTATATATACATAGTGAGCAACCCTAGCAAGCAAGCAACCCCTATCTTCATCAACTCGTACAAGACCGAGAAATTTGATTACTACAACGCCCTCTCCCTCGCGGACTGAGCTCTGGTGCCTTAACTGCACCTGCCTTTGGCTGCATGACAGGAGGGCCAACCACCTGTTGGGCCCACCTGTCATAGACGCAAAGGCAGGAGCAGTAAGTAGAAGCTTTCGTTACACGCTATCCCTCCTGCACGAGGTGGACGGACATGCAGCAGTGGATTCGATACTGTAGAAGTAGGAGTAACATCATTGTTCATCTTCTCGAAGAGGCGAAGAGCCAAGCGCAACCCGAACGTGGCAGTTGAGAACGCTCGCGTGGTGCGGTTCCTTGGAGTACTAGCCAGGCTCTTGCATGAGACAAAATTGCTATTGTTTAACAATTAAACTCCATTATCCATTGATTGATACTCATTCTACATAGGTCCACGCGCTTAGCACCGTTTCCTCCTGGGGTCGCCAATGTTTATTTGCTAATTAATAGCATTGCATGCAATGAACTAGCTATTGCAAGTCATTAAAAGCATGCACACCTCTCATCTCTTATTGGTTGATATGTCAAGAAACAAGAAACAAGGTAGAAGTTAATGCACCGCGCCTAAGTGTTTTGGGACTACGTATTTGGTTTTCATAAGATGACTTACACACCTAGACGGAGGGAGTAGTATAGCCCTGTAAACCGGAAAGGAGTATTTTCCTTTCTAGAGATTTCAACAAGTGACTAGACTACACCGTGTGCAGTACTCCCTCCCTTCCGGTTTATAGGGCTCAAATCCAAATCTCATGAACCAAGGCATTTTGCGATTGGAGAAATGTATCTCGTAGTTTACAAATCTACCCTAATTAAACTCATGCATTAATTACGTAGTTCTCTCATTTTCCTCTCCGCCTTGGTCGCGGTGCACAATATAGAGCACTCCTACTCCCTCCTTTTCGGTTTATAGGGCTTATCTCAAAATCTTAGTTTTTTCATTTTATAAGGCTCAATTTGGTTGTTCCCCATCACAAGTTTAGATTCCAAGGTGCATTAAATAATTGCATGCAGGTATTAAGAGAAAATTGACCAATGCATGTACTTTATGCATGCATGCATTGCAATTAATACATTGGTAAACATACATTTTTGAAGAAAACAAGAGCATTAATTGGGTGCTTTTGCAAATTACAAAAAGGATTCCACCACTCACCATCTACCTTGGTTGGTGAAATTTTTGAATTGAGCCCTATAAACCGGAAAGGAGGGAGTATATGACTAGCCGCTCTATCTACATGCGGGGCATTTCAAAGCATCCGGGCCCGCGTGCCATCCACCAAATCACAGCGAGGTGCTACAGTCGAGACTCACCTATCACCCTGGTGTGGCCATCATGACCCGTCATATCACAAAACGCACACCTTTACCAGCAGTGGTAAGGTGGCCTCCAAGTTGGACTGGACGAAGCAACCATCATTTCACTGGAACGCTCGTTCAAGCCCTTTCTTCCCTTTCTTGAAGAAAACCTCACTCCAGGCTACTCACTTCTGCCATTTTTCTTCTGTACCAACGAAGGAAAGGTGGGCGGATCAGTTATGCTGCTATATTTTCATTCCAAGAATCTTCTTTTTGCGAAGCACCGACCGATTCTCACGTCCTATTCTTTTCCTGTTTTCATTGTGATTGTGGTTTCCTTTTGATTGCTTTTTGTTTATCAGTTCATTAATGGATCCTGGAGCACAAGGAAAAGAGTTGCCGGCGGACAACCCACTGGAGACAGCGATCTCCAGGAAGCAAGCACCGACCAACGAGTTGACCATGTTGGCGGGCCAACCCATGGAGACGAAGAACTCCAAGAAACAAGCACTGGCCCAAGAGTTGAGGACGTTGGCGGATGAACTCCTCCAAGAAAGTTGGAAGAACAGCAATGGCCCCACCGTGCCTACCCCAGGAACTCTGATTGCCACCTATGTGAGGCTCAAGACCAAGTTTGAGGAGATAGTCGCCGTTGAGAAGCAGTATTCCCCTGGCAAGGTGATGGCCCTCATCGACGACGAGGAGATGGCCCCCGGAGGGATGAGATCCCCCGGTGAGCTGCACAAGGTAAAAAATAATGGCTTATTACCATAGTTGTGGTTTTTGATTATTTGCAATGTGCTTGCTAATATGTTAGGGTTGTGCAGGTGCCGGTGGACGTCCTTGATGATTCCGATGTCGTGGCCCGTCCTGTTGGCATCGCCCCGGAGATCGATTCCGACGCCGCTGTCCATCCTGTGGACATCGCCCCAGAGATCGATTCTGATGTCGCGGTCAGTCCTGCGGACATCGCCCCAGAAATCGATACCCATGCCGCTGTCCGTGTTGTGGTCATTGCCCGAGAGATCGATGACAAGAAATAGTTGGTCGCGCTAATCCTTCAGGGTAGTTTGCATTGCCCTGTGTTTAATTACCAGAACGATGCGTGTTATAAAACCATCTTAGGGCTAGTGCACTGTCTTGTGTGGGCAGATCTTGCTACTTTTGTTTGATAGTGAATCATGCGAACCCTCTCCGAGTTATGGAAACAGATGTATCCTCACCAGCTTTTGATGTAATATATGGCATGATTAGATGTAAGTTTGAACTGTTTATCATATCAGCAGGGCTTGTTTGATGATTCTTGGTGTTAGTAGGCTAGCTACTGTGCGAGCTATAGTACTTGCAAAACACTCACCGAAGAGAAACGTTGGGGCTGATGAGCTCGTGGTACGCTTATACTTATCCCTCGTCGATCGACCAATAGCCCTAGCTCCTAAAATTGTAGGCTTAGCGATCGATGACCTAGGCGGGCTAGTTTGGCCTAGTGGGTTTCAGTGATATGGTGTGCAACACAAAATCATAGCAGTGCAGAGACGTACTCCCTCCGTTCCAAAATAGATGACCTAGGCGGGCTAGTTTGGCCTAGTGGGGTTCAGTGATATGACGTGGTACAGTGTCGTCCAGTCTTCGCGTGTGGTAGCAGTATTGCGGATACAGTAAGTTTTCTTGAAGAAGCGGAATTCAACGAAGTCATGATGGTTCCTTCGTCCGAACAACTTACAGTGGGAAAGGTTGGGCCTGCGATACGACCGGAGTAGACCAGGATAATTTTGTGCATGGCGGGTGGACCAGGATGGTCGACGTCCCACATGTCAGCGAATGAAAGTATTCTTTCCGATATAGAGGACGAGCAACGAGTATTCATTGTTTATTTCTGATGAAAGCTATTGTCTCCACTGTTACGACGGAGGAGTGTGAAACACGGCAGCCCAGTGAACTTGGCATGTGCACCACTCGCTCCTTCCTCATGTAATGCCCAGGTTACAGCTTTTTCTCACTTTCTCTCTATCTATTTCCTCTCAAATGTTTTTCTACCTTTCTTTTTTTTAAGACACAATTGTTTTTTATGCCTTTTTTTAGAATTATTTTTTTATACCTAGGAGCACGTGTAGAGACGGTCTCTTGCAGAGCCCACTCCTTGTCTTTGTCAATGCCTCTCTCTCTCTCCTCCACATAAGGAGTACTACTTGCTATGCATGCATGCGGCGGGCAGCTCGCATCTTGAGGGGCCAAGGCGGTGAGAGCGAGCTCCGTAAGCGGTCCGGACTCTAGCATAATTTTGGTTTTTACATTATTTCTTTCTCCATTGACAGGTAGGCCCACGTAGATAGATAAAGAACACAAGCTGATGAGGCGCATGCGGACTGTTTGACTGGTCAACCAGACAAATACGAAGCTATACGCTGAGCCAGTGACCGTATAATCACCATATCTCGTATACAATTATCAAAGTGAGCTACCAAGACAAGTTCGATGACCGCCAATGCATTTTACTCGGTAATAAATGACCAGGATTGAAGGGGAATCCAAATTTTCTTCGTCTTCTGTCCTTGAGCTCTTGACAAACCAATGCACTATACGGTTGTCCGGCCACTCCACCCTAGAGCTCTCACCAAGCGTCGTTCATGCCACCGCACCGCACACTAACCGGTAAGGCAGCGATGGCATCCCGCCGCGCCGAGTTCCTCGCCGCCCACGACCGCACACAAAATGGTAGGGAAGCGACGGCATCCCGCCGTGCCGAGTTCATCGCCGCTCACAACCTCACAACTATGTGGGAGGAATTTGAAGATGCCAAGGCCGAACGGGCGGTAGTGCAAGAGGCGGCCAAAGCCGCACAGAGGGAGCGGAAAAGTCAGAAAGCACTCAAGAAAAGAGAGGCCCGCCGCCGCAAGAAAGAAAAGGACGCACGCGCTGCTGCGGAGAGGTCGGTGGAGATCCAAGCACGGTGGGGTGTCGCCGACAAAGCCGGGAAGGAGAACGACGGCGTCTGGCCAGCATGTGAGAAGTAGTAGTACTAGTAGTTAGTGTGTGTGTGTGTGAGTACGAGCATGTACCAGTACTACTAGTTACTACTGTAGTTTTTAGAGCAAATTACCAGTGCATTAGCCTAGACTAAATGGAAAAATTCCTATCCTAAGCATCAAATGACATCTCTTTCTCTATAGGAATTGAGATGCATGTCATCTCACTTCCTATGATTTTCATATTCCTATCCTATGAACGAAAGGAGGCCTCTATTGTAGTAACTACTGTAGCTAGCAGTACTGCTGGTACAGTAGTTTTCTTCAAGAAGCGGAATTCAACGAAGTAATGATGGTTCCTTCGTCCAAGCAACTTCAAAGTGGGAAGTGGGCCTGTGATTTGACGGCTCATTAGTCATTGTTACTGCGGCGCGACGACCTGGGTGACTCCCTTGGAGTTTTGCGTGCATGGCAAGTGGACCAGGATGGTCGACGTCCCACATGTTGGCGAACGGAGTAGTATTCTTTCCGATATCGAGGTATAGTATCACTACTGATTGGTTCGAAAAAAAAGTATCACTGTCGATTTATAATTAATTTTTATTTCTGATGAATGCTAGCGTTTCAACTCATACGACGAAGGGTGCCAAACACGACACGTGCTGGATGTCCCACACGTCAGCGAAAGGAGTGGGACATGAACATCGTGGTAGAGCCCAGCGTAAAAAAACAGCATGGTAGAGCGTCTCCACTTCTTCCACTTCTGGGTCGAAGACCACACGTAGTAGTACTTAGTGGTATGAACGATACAAAGTGCGACCTGGAGACAAAGACACGTTTTCCGCAAAAAAATGGAGACAAAGACATGTCTAGTTGGAAGGTCTCGGGGCATACACGTAAACAAATATAAAAGTTAATATGTGCCTCCAACTAATATAGTAGTAGTAGAGTACTTAGGCACGTACTCCATAACATCACTGTGCATTGCACGTACAACATTTAGTGGTAGTACGTAGTAAGAGACAAATGCCGCCCAAGAGTTCCCTTCTCGACCTACTTTTGGGTGTTTGATAGAGTGTATGGAGGGTGCATGAGTCCCACTAGTTTAGCACAAATACACTAGAAGCATGCATGAAGAGAGCATGCATGAAGAGGGTGTTGAGTTGAGCATGCCTGAAGAGGGAACAACTATGCTGAGACGAGAACGCAACCAAACACACCCTATATGCCACGCATGTTCATACGATTTGCGCCTTTCTATTTCACTTACTGCGCTACATTACTCAGGTTCGTACGTCCACTCCTGGGTACATGTTCGTCTCGTAGTTCCAGTCCCACGTGTTCTTCATATAGATGGAACGATCCTTGCATAACACGTGCACCTTGATGCTAGATGTCTCGCATGTTGGCAAAAGGTTGAACAAAGCTCACTTAAAAAAATAGAGTGGAAGAACATAGATTCCGGACGACCGAGAAGAAGCAAGGAACCTCGTGGTGGAGCGTCTGCACTCATAATATTTAATATTATTCAGTGATATAAAATTAACCAATCATCTCCATAGTGGACTGGAAGAGTACGAAACACGGCAGCCAAGTGTAGTTATATCATACTAGTACATGGCTAACCCACGCTATCACCATATTTCTTGGCTTCCGTACGACACCTATCTCTAGTAATCCAGCAGCCTGTATCGCTTCTCCCTCCTCGTATCTATCAAAGTGCGGCGGGCTGGCGTTTCTGCCGTCTATTGAGGTCGGTTAACTATCACATGTTAGCGACATGCCAAGAGCATTCTAAAAAAATTCCTTTCATGTTCCGTTTTCAAAAAGAAAAAAATCATTTCACGTACGAATTTGCATGTATGCTTTGAGCAACTTGCATGTCCTATACTGCTCCTGTTTGATACTCTAACTTAGCTAGAGGTTAGACTAACTCATGACTAACCCTGAACTAACTGTAGCCAAAGAGGTAAAAAACTACTCAATTATTGCACTCGGTTTCCTAGGAAATTGTGGTAAAAAACGTTACTCCATAGCCCGCTTCCCTTCTCCTTCCTCTTCCACCACCCGCGCACGTCCGCGGGAAGCGACCGGTCAACCCTTATATAGGAGTGCTAGCACAAAAAGATGCATGCATGGCCACTAAAATTTCCATATTAAAGCGCCGCTCCAGCGGGAGTATGGCGTATGTTGTTACCTTCGGCCGGCCAATGGCTACCGGGCGACGGCGACCAGAGAAGAGGCGGCGGGAGGGGAATGAATGCAGCTACTGTTTGGGTTCGCCTTCCGGCTTAAATAAATGCGCAGCATCACGTGTACCCGCGGGTGCACAAATTGTAACATACGTGTCTGCTTAAGTGGGCGTCACGTAACTGGTGTGTGTGTGAGAGAGAGATTCTGAGAGACAGAGTGCGTGTGTGTGACTCTACTCTTCGGACATGTACTCAACCTTTTGCATCAGGATATAAGTATAATGGTATTTACTTTAGCTAGTGATTTACGTGGCCATGTTAACGTGGTTGTGTCAAAAAAATGTCACTTCCTGCTTGTGATTTGCGTTATATAATTACAAGCAAGATTCTCGTGCATTGCACGGAACATCAATATGCATTTTTTTATAGAACACCTATTGTGATTGACCCATGCAGGAGTAATCCCATGTGTAAAAACTAATGATATCTCGATAATTTTATCGGAAAATGAAAGATGAGAGATAAGGCGAGGAGGAGTGGAGCGTGGTGGTGACTGGTAGTCGGAATGGGCGGAGGCATGGGGATGGACGGCGCCGGCAGGCGACAGCGGCCACCATGCATGCTAGATTGTTCCAGAGACTTATTCCTTTTTTAATTGCTGAGCAATGAGGTTGCGGGAGATAATGATGTGGAGAGAGGTGCGGGTATCTTTTGTAAAATTATCGTAGTTTGCTTTCTATCCTCAGATATAGATCATATGGTCTATATTACAAGATGGCAGGCACACCATCACCACCAACTCGTTTTTTTATAAGGGTATAGATGATAAGTTTGCTGACTACTAAATTAAAGTGGAATTTGTCCATGTTATGCAAGTAAATAAAGCTGATTGTTCATCATACGGGTAAGGTTGGTAGGAACAAATGCTCCGCCTAGAGCATGTGTGTGTGAGATGGAGTCTTAGTGTGTGTGTGGGGTGTGTGTGTGTGTGAGAGAGAGAGATGGAGTCTTAGTTTGTGTGTGTGAGAGAGAGGGAGAGAGATGGAGTCTTAGTGTGTGGGGGGGCGTGCGTGCTTGCGTGTGTGTGTGTGTTTGTGTGTGTGTGTGAGAGAGAGAGATGGAGTCTTAGTGTGTGTGTGTGTTGGGGGGGTGCGTGCGTGTGTGTGTGTCACGGGGTCCTCTGTGGCGGATGTAATTTAAGTGTCCATGGCTTTCATCATAGAGAGGTGATGTGTATGGCAGAGGCCACCAACGATGGGGTGCGAGAGAGAAAATGCCCGTAGAGAGGGAAGAGAAGGTGTGTGCGCGTGAGAGGAGTCGACTTCGAGAGAACGTGTTTGTTTGAGAGACACCGAGGAAGACTACTATATATCAATGGTGCATGTAGGCGGGAATTAAACTAATGGATGGTCTTATTGGTTTCAGGGATGTAGGGGAAGAGTGAGAGGCGGGGGGGGGGGATAGCTAGAAGGAGATTGTTAAGTGTGAGTGTGTGTTTTAACCATCCAGGCGGAAGTTATGTGCACAAAAGAGGAGAACGATTCGATGTGGCGTTAGGATTGAGGGTAATTAACTACGTATGGAGACATAGAGACCTTGAACATGCATGTGCGAGAGATATACACGTATACGTGGGATGTGTGTGTGTGCGCGCGTGCATGATCGAGATAAAAGAAAGAAGACATAAGTCATAAGATCAACGACATGGGAGAGACGGATCGGTATGACAATATGCATGCATTTGAGAATGCATGGAAGAAGTCCCGACAATTGAGCATGTGTTTTTGTCTTTAAGAGATAGTGGCGTGGGCTGGAGCATGCATCTATGGCGAGCAGAGGGAGTGAGGCGCAATGATTGTGCAAAAGAGACCAACCTATAAATGCATATGTATGGAGAGACATATATAGTGTGGGTGATAGGAAGCAAGACTCCGTGCGAGAAAGAAATATTGACGGAGAAACTACAGATAGATACAGAGATGGAGATGCTAGCTAGAGGGACATCCGCTAGTTTGGGTGTTGGAGATGACCGTCGGGTGGTTCAAAGGGTGAAGTTATATATGTGTGTGAGAGGGCACTTGACTGCATGTAGAGAGAAACATATGTAGTGTGCGTGATAGGAATCAAGAGTGAGGGCGAGAAAGAAGGTTGATGGAGAAACAGATAAATAGAAAGATAAAGATGCTAGCTAGTGTGCGTTAGAGATAGGAGTATAGTGGATCAGAAGGCTGGGTTATGTGTGTGGGTGTGAGAGAGAGAGAGGGTGCGTGTGAGTTACATACAAATAGATATCAGAGAGAAATGAGATCCAGAGAGACGGAGTTTTGTGTCTACGAGAGAGAAAGATATTTCACAACGAGAGTGATAGCTAGAGAGACATATGAGGGAACGCAAGATATCTCTAGGGAGAGAGGGTGTGTGTGAGCGACATACAAGAGAACAATGGAGAAATATGAGACCCTGGGAGACAGAGTTTGTGTTTGTGTGTGAGAAAGAGATATTGAAGAGGAAGAGTCTAGGTTCTCATATCTAAGGAGCGAAAGACATCTCTGTATGAGGGGTGTGCGAGTGGCACACATGGGAATAGTAGAGAGAAATGAGACCCCGGGAGACAAAGTTTTGTGTTTGTGTGAGAGAAAGAGATTCCACATGGAGAATCATAGTTAGAGACACATAGCAGGGAGCGAGATATACTTAGAGAGAGATAGAGTGATGAAGGTCGAGGGAGAGAGTACCGTCAGTGTGTTACGAAGATAAAAGATCATTGTCGACATACAGGTAGCACGAGAGATACCTGAGAGACGATGAACGCGTATAGGTCCAGAGAGATAGTCCTATATAAGCATGAGTGATAGCTATATGAGACGAATATCTGGATTAAAGGGGATTCAAATATTTAAACTGGAGATCACGACATCGATAATATCATAACGCAAATTGGTGTATCAAACATGCATATTCATTTGAATTTGGGCACACGTGTAATGTTATATAGTTTATCAATATTGGTGATCCATAGATTCTTCAATTACAAACAATGCATGGTTTATATGCAATTAATGTCTAAACGGGATTACACTATATGTTGCGTGTGTGAAACACATTATACATGTTTGAGAAGTAAAAAAACCCGCATGAAACACACATTAATTGGAGACAGTTAGCGAGGAATGCATACATTGGATTTCAACATAAAGTGGTTTCAAATATTTGAAAATCCAAATTGATGGATACAACCTTATGAATCTGAGATCATGCCATTTGTAAACCATATTTATGTATAAATGGTGTTGTGCTTTTGAAAGTATATATAAAAAATGATGTATATAGAATGTAATTCCAATTGAAGGAATGGATCCCGGAAAAAAATAGAATACAAACGGGATTCGAATTGAGTTGGCACGGTAAACGTGCACTCTGCAAAATTTGAACGAAGCGGGGAAAGTCGCAGTAACCGCCCGAAACCAAAATCTGCGAGATGGAAATCACTACTGTCTATCCCTGCCACGCAAAGCCTATATGCTGGATTTCTACAGGTTTCGATAGGGGTAGGTTTGTAATTTCACCCAAACGTGCCGTAACCAGCTCTCACCCAGATTCATACACGGTGGGCTCCAAAACACAGTGTATCCTCGGCCGAAATCGACTCCCTCCCCGATTCATATTCATACACGGTGGGCGCCAAAAACAAACTCTCGTCGGCAAATATTTGGTGTATGCGAGATTACCGTCCTATCCCCAACTGACTAGTGTTGCTGTGATGTAGTAGAAATTTGAAACGGGGGCTAAGTTTGTAAATTTCCTCGCATTTGAGACAAGCGCGCCCTGAATACATGGTTCCTCCCTTCCTCTCTACCTCCCTTTTTCCCATTCGTACTCCGTGGGTGCCAAAACACCCTCTCCACCCGACCCTCCTTCGTCGCCGCCGTCCGCCACCCCATCCACAGCCGTCCTCCTCCACCATGCCGGAGCTGATACCCCGCCGCCGCCGTCCATTACAAGAGTTCGACCTCTCTCATCCACAGCTTCGGACCGGGATCCTTGCATGCCGTCCTCTCGCTTCATCCCCGCCGTCGTCCACCTTGCCGGCGCCGCTCCTACGACCGTCTCGTCCACCGTGCCCCACCGCCACCGTCTACCCTCCTAGATCTGCTTCCACGCCGCCGACATCCATCGCTACCGTAGCACCGTCAAATTCTCAGTAGATGCGTACACGGCGCCGCACAAGAGGTGGTACTCTTTCGTATCTGCTCAACTTATTTATCGGAGCAAGAAAATAGATCGCCACTGCTTTACTCTGATTTCTTGTCTTGGTTGCGAAGTTGTCTTTGTCCAGTTTGCACCTTCAGATCCGCCATGGCACGCTCAAAACCATACTCGCAATGCTTATGGTTTTCCCCTTATATATTCCACACTAGTTAAATCACAGTAGACTAAATTTCAAAATTGGGTTAGTCAATTTTTCAGAGCTCGCCAGAGTTCGCCGGTGCGATCGAAGGGGCTCGGGTGGGGATGGTGGTTGTGGGGGGGCGGTGGTGGGGCCTCGTCGAACGAAGAAAACTCGACGCGGGTGGGGGCGGGGGTGGGGTGGGGAGGAACACAGGCGGTGGGGCCGGTGGTTCGGCCGGCGGCCCGTGCGGTGTTCTGTATGGGAAGCACAGTATGTTCCTTGTCAGGAAGGGGAGCAGACATCTGCAGTCTAACAGCTGATAGAGCTGGCCAGTATGTGATCGATAGGCTTTCAATTACTAGCGGCAATACAACACCGTAATTTCCAGCCAGTTCCACTTTCCCGATTTATATATCCTGGTTATGGTGTACCCCTGTTATGTACACTATTATCTGCCTAGTCGCTATGTGCTCTTGTTATCATGGTTTGGCAATAAACTCTCTATACAGTATATTATGAACCTATCATCTGCCAGCTATCCTTACTTCTGGAGCCTATTTTTTTGTGTACTTGTGCCAGATTATATAAATGCACGCACCATATTACAGCACACATGAGCTCTCTCATCAGAATCCAGTGATAGCACACAAGTGTTTACAGGGGCGCCCCTATATTAGAATATCATCTGCATTACAAAGATAATCTCACAACTATTTATGTTTTCATGGTTCTCAGATATCATAACGCAATTACAGTGAATATCAGAATCCTCGCATCAGAGAATTATGTGGACACTGTAATGACTTACAAAATTGGCACCAAAGCATTGAGTGCCATTTTGGAAGCAATGAACTTCGTACGCTCCCCACCTGTTGATTCTTGTTACAAATATCATCCTAATGACTATTCTAACCCTCGAAGGAGTCAAAGGCAGATGGCTGTCCTGTTCACCATCAAGGGTGCCTGTTCTAATTGCAAGTTTTATTGATTATGCGTATCTTGGCATATGTTGTCTTGCATTTCTTCTACTTTGCACCGCCATCTGCTTAGGTTTACTCATCATATATGTCGAGATGCCATGCCCATCCATTATCCAATACATATTCCATCTGTCATCGTACCATGTTTCCACCTCAATGCTTTCATTAGTGTAGAATATATTCCAATGCCAATGTTTTTATCAATTGTTCGCTCCAAATTATTTATGTATGATGTTACATTAGTGTAGAATATATCCAATGCCAATGTTTTTTAGCTCTGCATTGTTCTTGTAAGTACATGCTGCCCTTTATCAGTGTACTTATAATGATAGGTAGGTGTTCATGTACCATCACTCTACAGCTTATTTTCCTTTGCCCTCCATTTTCTACACATCAGATCTATATTTACTCTTACCATAAGGTTGGTACTGAAGAAGTTTAGCTGTGCATTGCTCTTGGCTGTACCTTTTGCCTGTATCGCTGCACTTACATTTATAGCTACTTGGTTATGTAGCATCACTCTTCATCTTATCTTAAATGTTCTCCATTTTTTAGTATATTATCACATCTATATTTACTCTTAACAAAATGTAGAATAAAGGCAATGCTTTTGAAGAAGATTCTATGGTAAACTTCTTGAATTGCCCCCCCCCCATCAGCATGGACAAGGCCTTTTATAGAGCCTGTCTTCACCAATAATGTAAGTTTGTCCATCTCAAGCCTTCAAACTTTGTTGTATATATTTGGTTAGGCATGACTGCAACAGCTGTTTATTTTTGGTGTTTGCATCAAATTGCTTGTTTAAAGTTTATTATATGTAGTTCATAAACAAAAGTTCGTCCTTTCTCAATTTAAGTTTTCAGTTATACAACCAAGTTCCTTCTTCATACCATGTAAATTAGACTATACAGAGCAAGTGATCTTCTTTTGCACTGCATGTATGCTTCTGTTCTTCATCTGTAATCTAGTGGTGTGGTGAACCTACCCACTACAGCACAATGTCATATTCTGCAATGTCTTTACTATGAACAATGTCATATCATTCTACTATTATTTAAACCGTCTCTTTATTTGCCAATCTGAAATGGTATAAATTCACAGCACACTAACCATTGATACTTATGAGTTCTTGATCTGTAATCCAGTGGTGTCGTGAAGCTGCCAACTCCTTCACAATGTCATTTCCTGCCATGTCTTGACCTGAACAATACCATATTGTGTTAATGCAAATTTAAACTGTGTCACTTTATTCGTCAGTAAGAAATGTGATGAATTGTCAGCACTGATACTTTTATGTGCAAAACCTGTCATTTGTCTGCTTGTTTATCTTTCAAAGTGAGGAAGATATAAGTGTTGAACAAGCGCAGTCTCATCATCTTGCTCAGCTGCTTGCGCTGTAGCTCCCCGGCAGGGCTAACCTTTCTTGAACTCTATTTAAGTGCTGTCGGTTTTGTATATTATTTTGTCGGCGTGTTTATTTGCTCTGGTGGCGATCTTTGATGCCCAGTGTATGTAATCTGCTGTCTGCTTGTGCTTTATTATCATAGTGGCAAACTTTGATGCCCAGTGGATGTAATATGTCGTAATTTCTTTATTGTACAGTATAGGTTTTTTCTTATTCACGATGCTGCAGTTATTTTACTGTATATATATCCTGTCTTCGCAGTAAACCGGCCAAACCGTAAGATTATGGTACATAATCGGGCCGTCATGCAATCACGATGTAGGTTGGGCCTGAAACGTGCCGATCAGCTCACGGGCCGACAGCAGCCCGAAATGAACCACGTCCCATGATTGTGTGAATCAAATCGCGGGCTTTTAATAGGCCAAAAAATTGTCTCGGTCCTTGTTTGGCCCAATCAGATATCGGCTGCGAGCAGGCCGGATGCAAACCGGGCCGTAGTTAGGCCCAACTATATGACGGGCCTTTAACAGGCTGAAATTAATATAGGGCCAAAATGTTAAACGGGCCCTTAACAGGCCAAAACTAATATCAGGCCGAATTACTAAGTGGGTCTTTAGTAAGTGGGCCCAAAAGCGTAGTGTCCAGTTGACGGGCCGAATCTGATACGGGCCATAATTGAGCCCAAAGCCTCTTAAAGGGTCGGACCTGATCTGGGCCGTAATTTGGCCCAGAACGTGGTAGGCCTTTAACGGGCCGGATCTCATATGGGCCAATATTAGGCCCGGAGCGTGGCAGGCCATTAATGGACCGGATCAAATATGGGCCGACATTTGGCCCAAAACATGGCAGGCAGTTAATGGGCCGGCCTACTAGGGTCCACAAAATCTTGTGGGCCTACAGCTGGGCCGGTCCGTTAATGTCGGCGAAATCTCGTGGGCCTTTAGCTGTGCCGGCCCATTATGACCCGCAAGAATCTTGTGGGCTTTACCAGGGCCGGCCCATTATGGCACAAAAAAATCTTGTGGGCCTTTACCTGGGCCGGCCCATTATGGCCCGCAAAATCTTGTGGGCCTTTAGCTGGGCCAGCCCATTATGGTCCGCAAAATCTCGTGGGCCTTTAGCTGGGCCGGCCCATTATGGTCCGCAAAATCTTGTGGGCCTTCAGTTGGGCCGGCCCATTTAAACTTGATGGGCCGGTCCACGTGTCAACATATCATAGGCGCGTCTCGTCCATTGGATGAGTTTACACGTGTCTCCTCCAGCCAATGATGATTTTACACGTGGAAAATCCCCATTGGTCGGGGCTGTTAACGGGTTATCGGATCCAAAACCCGACCCGGTAGCTTAACGGCGTTCCGTTACGGTGGATGCCACGTGTCGGTCACCCTTGACAAAAGCACTTCTATGACGCATGGTTTATTGTCATGGAAGTGGACACTTCCGTGATGATAATTTTGGTAATGTCATGGAACACTTCTACGACAGCACAGGTATGACTATCTTGATTCTGTCATAAATTTGTCATGGATGTACATGCATGACAAAAAAATGACCTACTGTGACAAACACGTATCATCACGGAAGTGTTTTTTTGTAGTGCTAAGATGGGGATGCCCAAGGCACCCCAAAGTAATATTCAAGGAAGACCCAAGCGTCTAAGCTTGGGGATGCATCTAATGACATCCCCTCTTTCGTCTACAATCTATTGGTATGTTGCTTGGAGCTATATTTTTATTCATCACATGATATGAGTTTTGCTTGAAGCGTCTTGTATTATAGTCTTTGCTTTGTTCACTTTTTAGTTTGCCACAATATTTTTTTGCTAGACACACCTTTTGAGAGGGACACGCATTTATTCGTGATTTGTTAGAATACTATATGTGATTCACTTATATCTTTTGAGCTAGGCAATTGCGCTAGTGCTTCACTTATATCTTTTAGAGAACGGTGGTGGTTATATTTTATAAAAATAGCTGCACTCTCATGCTTCACTTAAATATTTTTTAGAGTCTAGTAAATAGTAATGACAATATGCACGGTTTATAAGAACAGTCTATAAAGGATAGGTATTCTAGGGGAAATAATAAAAACTTCCATGTAGATCACTAAATATGAAAGGGTCTTCTATGGCGTGCACTAGAAAGGGTCTTGCGCTATCTGAGAGGTATTATGAGTTATGAAATTCACTATTCAGGGCATCCTTCTGTGCTAGAAGGATATAGCGATTCAAATTGGACGATGTTGATGTACTCTACACCACAAGTGGGTATGTATTTACTCATGGAGGTGGCGCAGTGCCATGGAGGTCTTGCAAACAGACCATATTGACGAGGTCACATATGTACAGAACTAAACTGCTTTAGACACAGCCAATGTTGAGGCAGAATGACTGCATGACCTCTTGATAGACTTGCATGTGGTTGAAAAACCTATACCGGCTATTCTTATGAATTGTGACAACCAAATGGTTATCGCTAAAGTGAACAATTCTAAGGATAATGTGAAGTCATCAAGACACGTGAAGAGATTTGAAGTCTGTTAGGAAGTTGAGTAATTGTTACGTATATTCCAACAGACAAAAACCTGGTGTGATAGATATTGCATTGAGGGAGATGGGTATGAGACCCATATGTGTTACACCATAGTAGTAACCCAACCTTTGTGATGGAAGATCCCGTGAATCCTCGAAAGAACAAGCTATTGGTTAAGAGAGGAGAGTAATATATGACCGGCTCTAAGTTAAGATGTAACACTCTCAGAGTTGTAAGGCAGGTTGGCAGCATCCCTTAATATGGTTCTATTGGCTATTATAGCAAAGATGTTGTACTATGGAGCGGTCTTGAAAGAATGCACATATATGAGCATCGATTGTAAATGTCGCAATCTATGAGACTTGGGTGATCTCTAGTAAGCTCACGAAGAGACTAGGGAGTACGTCGTATATGCTCCATACCGCGGGGTAGCCTACTAGCAGCCAAGTACCGGCGAAGACTTTGGGTGAAACATGTTCACACAAAAGTAGCAATTCAAGGCATAGTCCATTATCAAGTTGTGAATGGATTAGCTTAAAGTTCTAGGCAGAAGTTCAACTTAATAGTCTCTGCTGAAACACTGGTATATTAAAAAAGTGGTGAGAAAAGGTAAATCTCTAAATGGGTATTTGAGATCTGGTGGGGGATTGTTAGAATAAATGGGCTTGGCCCATTAACAAATTCCAAAATCTCAAATGAGCCCATGAGGAAAATGGCAAGTGCTGGTGTGGTGCTAAAATTTAGTCCCGCATTACTAGTTGAGAAAGAGTTGGACTTCTTTATATAGTGAGTTCTCTCCACCACTCTAAGTGGTGTGTTAAGAAGAGAAAGGGAAGACCTTGCACGCGCGCTCGCCTCGCATCTCCTCACTCGGGCACGGGGCAGGGCCGGGGCGATGCGTACGTGCGACATGCGCGTGAATGGTCCGCCGAAATCCGGCCCGTTGCCTTGCAGGGGCGCAACTTCCTTTTGCCTTTTTTATTTTTAATGTCTTGACAGACAAGTTCGTTGTTTCCTTGTCTGGTAAGTTTGACTTGGAAAACAAGTCGATTTGAGATCATGATCACGACACGATACTGCCTCTGATTCGCATATATATACTGCCTATCGGCCTAGGCCAAAGATACACCGAAAACACCTAGGTTTTTGCCTTATCTCACAACTTGCACCGTCACCATAGTCTACTCTATCCCAAACGCTGGTGTGCATCAGCGTGTGGGAGAGTAGGTCTTCGGAACTGTTCGTCCTCACGATCCCGCATCGGGAGAGGATGAATTAGGTTTTTGGAAAGCGCGACTGCTCAAGTTCCACATCACGAGTCGTCTACCATCCAAGTCGGGCAGTGCTACTCATCATCGTCTCCATCGCTGTCGATTGCTGCTAACATCGTCATCAACACTGTCACTCCTGCAGCAACTAATGAACAGTAGGTACTCGTTATCTGTTCATGTATCTCTCAAAAGTTGCTATTTTGTGTGCGATGCTGCTGTGCATGTTTTGCTATTCATCTAGCTTGCTAGATTGTTGCATGCTAGTTTCTGTTCTAGTAATGAATTATTTACTAGAATTAATCATGAACTTGCCTAATTTTTGTTTTGAAACGAGGCAAAAGATTTGCCATTTTAATTGAATAAGGAGAAGAGTATGGTTAAGTACGTCATAGCCCCGCCAAAGCGGAAAAAGGGAAAAGGCCTACTCTTGCAACATCAAATTACACAAATGTTTGGAGCCCGCCAGAGCCCACATAGATGCCTCCTCCTTAACAGTTTGCACTATCACTGCCACAGGCGCCGCCTTGGTCCTGAACACGTGTGCGTTTCGCTCTTTCCAAATCTCCCAGCTTACAAGGTGCAGTACGAAGGCCAAGGCTTTCCTCGGTTGCGCATTGTTGGCGAGGACTCCATCCCACCAAAACCTCACTGTGCCATAGTTCAACCAGTGGGCGGTATCTACATCAAGGTGCAGCCATGCAAGGACCTCCTTCCGGACCCGAATGGAGAAGTGGCACTTGAACAGAAGATGCGTCGCAGACTCCCACACTTGATTGCAAAGTGGGCAACGATCACAGTTTGGCTACCCACGATGTTGCAGCCTGTCCACCATCTAGATCCGATTTTGAGTGACCAACCATGCAAAAAATTTACATTGGGGGGGGGGCAAGCCTTCCAGACAATGGTTTGCAAGTTGGATTAAACAAGTCCAACAAATTGAGCCAAGTAGGCCGTCTTGGTAGAGTAAGACCCATCACTGAAGAGCTTCCAATGGATGTTGTCCGGGACACCAGGTTGGAGGTTGATAGGCAAGAGCATGTTCCACAGAGCAATGAATTGTTCAAGATGGACTAGAGATGATCATGCTCTTGTGTCAATCCAATTTACCCAGTTATCAACCCTAAGGGCCAAAGCAACGGTGCCACACTTCTTCCTTGAAAGCTCAAATATTTTTGGGGCGATGTCTTTGGGACGGATGCCATCTAACCAAGATGATTCCTAGAATTTGGCCTTAGAGCCATCACCAATTGTGACCTTAGTGACAGCCGCAAAGATGTCTCGATCTTCCTTTCCTCTAGGGAGCTTAGTACCACACCATGTCCTTGGCTGGTCAACCCACTCCAGCCATAGCCATCTAAGGCGGAGCGTGGTGGTGAACTTTTTCAAATTGAGGATTCCCAGGTCCCCAAACTGCTTGGGCCTTCAAACATGCTCCCAGTTAATTTTGCATTTTCCATCAGACACGGTGTCAGTTCTATCCCAAAGGTAGGCTCTCGTAGACTGTCCAATTTCTATAGCACCTGCACCGGATGTCCAATGGGGTGATATGGTAGATGCCCACCGCCGTGAGAACCACTTTGACCAAGGCCATTCGGCCCACAATAACCACATGTCTCCCTCTCCATGGTGCAAGCTTCCCGGCTGCTTTGTCTTCAAGGTGTTGTAAATGGATCCTTTTGAGCCATCGAATTGCAAGCGGAAGGCCTAAGTAGCAAATTGGGAATGATGATCGGCAAGCTGGGAAATGTTGTAGAATGTCATTGAGGTCTAAACTTGTGCACTAGATGGGGGCAACCAAGCTCTTTGCACAGTTGGTGACCAGCCCCGTTGATTCACCAAAGGAGGAGAGCGTGTTGGAAATGAAACTGACATCCTCTTTGATAGGGGCGCAAAAACCCGCTGCATCGTCAACGTATAATGAAGCCCTAATGCCCGTGAAGCGGCTGCCTAGCGGGTGTAGCAGACCCTGAGTAGTGGCCTTTTCCAAGATGTGGTGCAGCGGGTCAATGGCCAGCATGAAGAGCAACGGCGAGAGAGGGTCACCCTGTCGACGGCCACATCCATGCTTGATCGGATCGCCAGCAATACCATTGAGCAAAACCCTGGAGGAGGCCGTGGAAAGGAGGGTATAAACCCACCCTCTGAATCGACTCGAAAAGCCATGGTGGGTTAGCAGCTCTATTAAATAATCCCATTTTACCGAGTCAAAAGCCTTCTTAATATCAAGCTTGAAGAGGAGCATAGGAGTTTTTTGCGGTGAAATTTCCTGGCCAAGTCCCGGACATACATGAAGTTGTCATGGATACTCCTTGTTTTGATGAAGGCACTTTGCGCAATGCAGACGATGTTGTTCATGTGACGGGCCAGCCGTGTTGCAAGGGTATTGGCAATGAGCTTTGCAACTGCATGTATCAGGCTGATGGGTCTGAAGTCTGAGATGTCTTCGGCGCCATCTTTCTTACGAATGAGGGCGATATTCGCCGAGTTGAGCCAGTGGAAGTTTTCCGCATGCGGATTTGAGAACTTGTTGATCACCATCATGACATCATCTTTAATAATGTCCCAGCTGACCTTGAAAAATTTCCCGGTAAAACCATCAGGTCCCGGGGCCTTGTCTCCAGGAAGAGCAGAGAGTGCATCCTTAACTTCATCCTCCGTGATGGGCTCCCCAAGGTCGGAGAGGTCATGGCTCGTAGGGGGGAAGGCATTGTCGTGGTTCTAAGTCTGATAGTAGAATGGGGGGTAGGAATGTAGAGGCAAGATCTTAGCTATGGAGGAGTTGTACTCGGGAGTTTTACGAGTTCAGGCCCTTCTCGGAGGAAGTAACAGCCCTACGTCTCGGAGCCCAGAGGCGGTCGACTGGATTATATGCGTGTGTGTTACCGAAAGTGAGAACCCTTGACCCTGAGGAGGGGGGTGGCTTATATAGAGTTCGCCAGACCCCCTCCCACCCTCACTTACAAAGGGTTTAAGGTACATAAAGATGGGGACGTTCCTATAATAAAAGTACATAATGACCATTAAGGTTATGACTTAAATCCCGACCGTTGCAGAGTGGAGTGGCTCTAGATCTTCTGGCAGTCGAGTGGTTGTCCGTACGGTCGAGTGTCTTCAAGACTGTCGAGTGGATAATGGCTTCATGGTCGAGTGGATGATGATTTTTCTTCAACTGTTTCTTGTTCTTTTAGGGATATCCTTGGTGAGGGTATCTTGAACAGATCCATGACCCTACCCTAGGTACATAGCTTCATCATTAGTCCCCGAATGGATCAGGGTTTGAGTGAGGAAGGAGTTGAGAACACTTCCGACTCATTTTTCGTGCTATGAGTATATCTTGCTCTGGATCAATGAACTGAGGGGATGACACCAACTTCTTTTTCAGTCGCCTTGGTACATTCTTAGTTTTTGTCGAGTGAACTTTTATGGTAGAGTTCCGAATGACGATGCTGAGGATGTTTTCCGTCTGACAAGTTGTTCTGCTATCCGCGGATTTCGCGGGATTCGAATTTCGGGAAGCGTGCTGGACGGGCGAGGTCGTGGTAATCGGGACGGATTAGGCAGGTTGCCTCGATTCCTGCGCCACCTTTTTCGCCACATATCGCGCGCGACTGTCGCCGGATTTGTTTAGATCGTCCGGGCCTACAAGTCAGTCACTCGGAAGTGACCTGATACGTCCATTTTGTATCATGCTTTTATATCGATATTTATTGCATTATGGGCTATTATTTCACTTTATGTCACAATACTTATGGATATTCTCTCTTATTTTACAAGGTTTACATAAGGAGGGAGAATGCCGGCAGCTGGAATTCTAGGCTGGAAAAGGAGCAAATATTAGAGACCTATTCTGCGCAACTCCAAAAGTCCTGAAACTCCACATAACATCTTAAAATAAATAAAGAGAAATACACGCCAAAGATGAAGGCCAGGGGGCCCACACCCTGCTCACGAGGGTGGGGGCGCCCCCCCCTAGGGCGCGCCCCCTGGTGGCTCTCCGACGTCCATCTTCTCCTATATGAAGTCTTTCGATGAGAAAAAAATAAGAAGGAACTTTTCGGGAGGAGACTCCGCCGCCACGAGGCGGAACCTTGGCGGAACCAATCTAGAGCTCCGGCAGAGCTGTTCTGCCGGGGATACTTCCCTCCGGGAGGGGGAAATCATCACCATCGTTATCACCAATGCTCCTCTCATCGGGAGAGGGCAATCTCCATCAACATCTTCACCAGCACCATCTCATCTCCAAACCCTAGTTCATCTCTTGTATCCAATTCTTGTCTCAAAGTCCGGGATTTGTGCTAGTAGGTTGCTAGTAGTGTTGATTACTCCTTGTAGTTGATGCTTGTTGGTTTATTTGGTGGAAGATCATATGTTCAGATCCTATATGCATATTATTACCCCTCTGTTTATGAACATGAATATGCTTTGTGAGTAATTACGTTTGTTCCTGAGGACAAGGGAGAAGTCTTGCTATCAGTAGTCATATGAATTTGGTATTCGTTTGATATTTTGATAAGATGTATGTTGTCTAGCCTCTAGTGGTGTTATGTGATCGTCGACTACATAACACTTCACCATTATTTGGGCCTAGAGGAAGGCATTGGGAAGTAATAAGTAGATGTTGGGTTGCTAGAGTGACAGAAGCTTAAACCCTAGTTTATGCGTTGCTTCGTAAGGGGATGATTTGGATCCACATGTTTCATGCTATGGTTAGGTTTACCTTAATACTTTTGTTGTAGTTGCGGATGCTTGCAGTAGAGGTTAATCATAAGTGGGATGCTTGTTCAAGTAAGAACATCACCCAAGCACCGGTCCACCCACATATCAAATTATCAAAGTATCGAACGCAAAACATATGAACGTGATGAAAACTAGCTTGACGATATTCCCATGTGTCCTTGGGAACGCTTTTCCTATTATAAGAGTTTGTTCCGGCTTGTCCTTTGCTACAAAAGGATTGGGCCACCTTGCTGCACTTTATTTACTTTTGTTACTTGTTGCTCGTTACAATTTATCTTATCACAAAACTATCTGTTACCACTTATTTCAGTACTTGCAGAGAATACCTTGCTGAAAACCGCTTATCATTTCCTTCTGCTCCTCGTTGGGTTCGACACTCTTACTTATCGAAAGGACTACGATAGATCCCCTATACTTGTGGGTCATCAAGACTCTTTTCTGGCGCCGTTGCCGGGGAGTGTAGCGCCTTTGGTAGGTGGAATTTGGTAAGGAAAAATTTATATAGTTTGCTGAAATTTAATGTCACTTGTTACTATGGAAAGTAATTCTTTGAGGGGCTTGTTCGGGGTATCTTCACCCCGTCCAGTAGAGCAAAGAGTTGCTCCTCAACCTACTGAACCTATTGAAAATGAAACTCCTTTTGAATTTTCTTCGGGTATGATGGAAAAACTGCTAGCTAACCCTTTTACAGGAGATGGAACAAAGCATCCTGATGAGCACTTAATATATGTGGATGAAGTTTGTGGATTATTTAAGCTTGCAGGTATACCCGATGATGTTGCTAAGAAGAAGGTCTTCCCTTTATCTTTGAAGGGAGACGCATTGATATGGTATAGGCTATGTGATGATATGAGATCATGGGACTATAAAAGATTGAAGCTGTAATTTCATCAAAAGTATTACCCTATGCATCTTGTTTATCGTGATCGCAATTATATATATAATTTCTGGCCTCACGAAGGAGAGAGCGTCGCTCAAGCTTGGGGGAGGCTTAAATCAATGTTATATTCATGCCCCAATCATGAGCTCTCGAGAGAAATAATTATGCAAAGTTTTTATGCTCGGCTTTCTCATAATAATCAAACCATGCTCGATACTTCTTGTGCTGGCTCTTTTATGATGAGGACTATTGAATTCAGATGGAATTTATTGGATAGAATTAAACGCAACTCTGAATATTGGGACCTCGACGAAGGTAAGGAGTCAGGTATGACACCTAAGTTTGATTGTGTTAAATCTTTTATGGACACCGATATTTTCCGTAAGTTTAGCACTAAATATGGACTTGACTCTGAGATAGTAGCTTCTTTCTGTGAATCTTTTGCTACTTATGTTGATCTCCCTAAGGAGAAGTGGTTTAAATATCATCCTCCCATAGAAGTAAAAGTAGCTGCACCTATTAAAGTTGAAGAAAAGACTGTCACTTATAATGATCCTATTGTTCCTACTTCTTATGTTGAGAAACCACCTTTCCCTGTTAGGTAAAGGATCATGCTAAAGCTTCAACTGTGTTCGTAAAAGCAAATATTAGAACTTATACACCTCCTGAGCAAGTTAAAGTGAACCTAATATTGCTATTGTTAAAGATCTCTTGTCTGATAATATTGATGGGCATGTTATTCATTCGAAGAACTGCTAGAATTGCTAAACCTTGTGTGCTAAAGATAAACATAGACCTGTGGTAGGCGTGCCTGTTATTTCTGTTAAAATAGGAGATCATTGTTATCATGGCTTATGTGATATGGGTGCTAGTGCTAGTGTTATACCACATACTTTATAAAGAAATTAAGATGAAATTGCACCTGTGAGTTAGAAGGTATTGATGTCACAATTAACTTGCCAATAGAGATACCATTTCACCAATTGGAATTGTTAGAGATGTTGAAGTCTTGTGTGGGGAAACTAAATATCCTACTGATTTTCTTGTTCTTATTTCTCCGCAAGATAGCTTTTGTCCCATTATATTTGGTAGACCCTTCTTGAACACTGTTAATGCTAGGATAGATTGTGAAAAGAATGTTGTTACTATTGGCTTGGATGATATGGTTCATGAGTTTAATTTCTCTAAATTTAGTAAACAACATCGTGAGGAAGAATTACCTAGTAAGGACGAAATTATTGGTCTTTCTTCTATTGCCGTACCTCCTAGTGATCCTTTAGAACACTATTTGCTAGACCGTGAAAATGATATGTTCATGAATGAAAGAAGGGAAATAGATGAAGTATTCTTTAAACAGGAACCTATTCTGCACACAATTTGCCTATTGAAATCTTAGGGGATCCTCCTCCACCCAAGGGTGATCCCGTGTTTGAGCTTAAACTCTTGCCTGATAATCTTAAATATGCTTATCTTGATGAAAAGAAGATATATCCTGTTATTATTAGTGCTAACCTTTCAGAGCATGAAGAAGAAAGATTATTGAAAACTCTGAAGAAGCACCGTGCTGCTATTGGATATACTCTTGATGATCTTAAGGGCATTAGTCCCACTCTATGTCAACATAAAATAAATTTGGAAGCAGATGCCAAACCAGTTCGTGATCCTCAACGACGTCTGAATCCTAAAATGAAAGAAGTGGTAAGAAAAGAAATACTAAAGCTTCTGGAGGCAGGTATAATCTATCCCGTTGCTGATAGTGAGTGGGTAAGTCATGTCCATTGTGTCCCTAAGAAGGGAGGTATTACTGTTGTTCCTAATGATAAAGATGAATTGATTCCACAAAGAATTATCACAGGTTATAGGATGGTAATTGATTTCCGCAAATTAAATAAAGCTACTAAGAAAGATCATTACCCCTTACCTTTTATTGATCAAATGCTAGAAAGATTATGCAAACATACACACTATTGCTTTCTAGATGGTTATTCTGGTTTCTCTCAAATACCTGTGTCGGCTAGAGATCAATCAAAGACTACTTTTACATGTCCTTTTGGTACTTTTGCTTATAGACGTATGCCTTTTGGTTTATGTAATGCACCTGCTACCTTTCAAAGATGCATGATGGCTATATTCTCTGACTTTTGTGAAAAGATTTGTGAGGTTTTCATGGACGATTTTTCCGTCTATGGTTCCTCTTTTGATGATTGCTTGAGCAATCTTGATCGAGTTTTGCAGAGATGTGAAGAAACTAATCTTGTCTTGAATTGGGAAAAGTGCCACTTTATGGTTAATGAAGGTATTGTCTTGGGGCACAAAGTTTCTGAAAGAGGTATTGAAGTTGATAAAGCCAAGGTTGATGCTATTGAAAAGATGCCATGTCCCAAGGACATCAAAGGTATAGAGTTCCTTGGTCACGCCGATTTTACAGGAGGTTCATTAAGGACTTCTCAAAAATTTCTCGGCCTCTGACTAATTTATTGCAAAAATATATACCATTTGTCTTTGATGATGATTGTGTAGAAGCATTTGAAATACTTAAGAAAGCATTAGTCTCTGCACCTGTTGTTCAGCCACCTTATTGGAATTTACCCTTTGAAACTATGTGTGATGCTAGTGATTATGCTGTAGGTGCTGTTCTAGGGCAAAGAGTTGATAAGAAATTAAATGTTATTCTTTATGCTAGTAAGAATCTAGACAATGCTCAAAGAAATTATGCTACTACCGAAAAAGAACTTTTAGAAGTTCTATTTGCTTGTGATAAGTTCAGACCTTATATTGTTGATTCTAAAGTAACTATTCACACTGATCATGCTGCTATTAAATACCTTATGGAAAAGAAAGATGTTAAACCTATACTTATTAGATGGGTTCTCTTGCTACAAGAATTTGATTTGCATATTTGTTGATAGAAAGGAGCTCAGAACCCCGGTTGTAAACAACCTGTCTAGGTTAGAGATGTTCCTTGATGACCCACTACCTATTAATGATAGCTTTTCCAGCTATTGAACAATTAAATGTTATAGTACTTTCTCGTAAGTACTCCATGGTATGACTGATTATGCTAATTATGTTGCTAAGTTTATTACCCCTAGTTTCACATACCCAGAAAAGAAAAAAGTTTTTCTACGATTTAAGACATTACTTTTGGGATGACCCACATCTTTATAAAGATGGAGTAGATGGTGCTATTAGACGTTGTGTACCTGAGCATGAACAGGAACAGATCCTACGCAAGTGTCATTCCGAGGCTTTATGGAGGACACCACGCTGGAGATAGAACTGCACATAAGGTATTGCAATCTGGTTTTTATTGGCCTACTCTCTTCAAGGATGCCCGTAAGTTTGTCTTGTCTTGTGATGAATGTCAAAGAATTGGTAATATTAGTAGACGTCAAGAAATGCCTATGAATTATTCACTTGTTATTGAACCATTTGATGTTTGGGGCTTTGATTATATGGACCTTTTCCTTCTAATGGATATACACATATTTTAGTTGCTGTTGATTACGTTACTAAGTGGGTAGAAGCTATTCCAACTAGTAGTTGATCATAACACTTCTATTAAAATGCTTAAAGAAGTTATTTTTCCCGAGGTTTGGAGTCCCTAGATACTTAATGACTGATGGTGGTTCACATTTATTCATGGTTCTTTCCATAAAATGCTTGCTAAATGATGTTAATCATAGAATTGCATCTCTTATCACCCACAGTCTAGTGGTCAAGTAGAGTTGAGTAATAGAGAGCTCAAAATTAATTTTGCAAAAGACTGTTAATAGGTCTAGAAAGAATTGGTCCAAGAAACTTGATGATGCATTATGGGCTTATAGAACTGCATATAAAAATCCTATGGGTATGTCTCCGTATAAAATGGTTTATGGAAAAGCATGTCACTTACCTCTTCGAACTAGAACATAAGGCATATTGGGCTATTAAAGAGCTCAACTATGATTTTAAAACTTGCCGGTGAGAAGAGGTTATTTGATATTAGCTCACTTGATGAATGGAGAACCCAAGCTTATGAAAATGCCAAGTTGTTTAAAGAAAAAGTTAAAAGATGGCATGACAAAAGGATACAAAAGCGTGAGTTTAATGTAGGTGATATGTATTGCTATACAACTCTCGTTTAAGATTTTTTGCAGGAAAACTTCTCTCTAAATGGGAAGGCCCTTACGTATCGAGGAGGTCTATCGTTCTGGTGCCATAAAAATCAACAACTTCGAAGGCACAAATCCGAAGGTGGTAAACGGTCAAAGAATCAAACATTATATCTCAGGTAATCCCATAAATGTTGAAACCAATATTATTGAAACCGTAACCCCGGAGGAATACATAAGAGACACTTTCCGGAACGTTTCAGACTCCGAAAAGGAATAGGTATGTGGTACGGTAAGTAAACCGACTCCAAAACAATTTTTAAGGCAATATTTCTCTCGTTTTGGAATATTTAGAAAAATAGAAAAATAAGTAGCAGTCCGGGAAGGACACGAGGGCCCCACGAGGGTGGTGGGCGCCCCCCTACCTCGTGAGCACCTCGTGTGCCTTCCGGACTCCGTTTTCTTGCATGTTACGTATTTTGGTCGGTAAAAATTCATTATATAATTCTCCCGAAGGTTTTGACTCCCGTATCACGCAAACCTCCTCTTGTTCTTGTTTCGAGCTGTTTTCTGTCAGGGTTTTCCAGGCTAGGCATCATGTCGTCTCCCTCCTCCAACAATGGTGACAACGATGCTTGGCTAATGAAGATAGATCTGAAGAGGGAAGAACCCACGAGGGTCAACAAGGATGAAAGGATCAAGAAGGCCACGGAGGATCAAGCTCCAGCAGCAAAAGACATCCTCAACTTGATCATAACCTTCTTACCCCAACTGAGATCGAAGCTTTCAAGATGATTGAGTTAGCTCGTATACAAAACAAGTATCTCACACAAGAAAATATTTTGTTGAAGGAGCATATTTGTCACTCAAGGGCATTATTCGCAAGCTGGAGGACCTCTTACGCTCGATGTGCGATTATCCATCACCTCCACCTTCTTCACCGACAAAGGAGATATAATCACATGGGTATGGGCACTCCCCTTGGCAACTGCCAAGCTTGGGGGAGGTGCCCCGGTATCGTATCTCACAATCACATCTCCTATCTTTATCGTTTTTCTTAGTTTGATCCTATTAGTAGTATCTTGATTTAGTAGAATAAAGTTTATGGCATGATCTAGTTTTGAGTTTGCTTTATGATCTCTCTTTGTAATCGAGTCCGTGAGCTATGTATAATAAAGATTAGCATTGAGTCAAGGGCTTGATTATTTTGCCATGATCTTGGGTGAATAAAAGAAAAGAGAAAAAGAATAAAAAGAAACAAAGAGTTCATATTGATCTTATTGAGAGTAATGACTTCACATAGAAAGAGTATGATGATTAAAAGTTGTTGGGAGTTGGCAGACATAGCTTTGGTCATTGTTGCAATTAATAGGAAGTAATAAGGAAAGAGAGGTTTCACATATAGATATATTATCATTGGCATCTTTTATGATTGGGAGCACTCATTAAAATATGACATGCTAAAGGGTTGATATTGGACAAGGAAGACAACATAATGAGTTATGTCTTTCTTATATCTGAGATAATGTATATTGTCATGGATCCTCTAACTTGTTGAGCTTGCCTTTCCCCCTCATGCTAGCCAAATCTCAGCACCAAGTAGAAATACTACTTGTGCTTCCAAATACCCTTAAACCAGTTTTGCCATGAGAGTCCACCATATCTACCTATGGATTGAGTAAGATCCTTCAAGTAAGTTGTCATCGGTGCAAAGCAATAAAAATTGCTCTAAATATGTATGATTGATTGGTGTGGGGAGAAATAAGCTTTATACGATCTTGTGATGTGGAAGTAATAAAAGCGACGGACTGCATAATAAAGGTTCATATCACAAGGGGCAATATAAAGTGACGTTCTTTCGCATTGAGATTTTATGCATCCAACCATAAAAGCGCATGGCAACCTTTGCTTCCCTCTGCGAAGGGCCTATCCTTTATTATTATCTTCTAACTTATGCAAGAGTCATGGTGATCTTCACCTTTTCTTTTTCATTTTATCCTTTGGAAAGCTCAGCATGTTGGAAAGAACATGATATATATACCTAATTGGATGTAGGGGAGCATGAACCATTATTGTTGACATTACCCTTGAGGTAAAAGGTTGCGGGGCAAAACCATAAGCCCCTATCTTTCTCTGTGACCGATTAAAACTCCGTAACCACAAGTATTGCGTGAGTGTTAGCAATTATGGAGGATTAAATGATAGTTGAGTATGTGGACTTGCTTTTTAGCTCTGACATAGACTCTTTCCGATATTATGATAAATTGCAATTGCTTCAATGACTGAGGTTATAGCTTGTTGGAGCCCAATAAGGTTTATGATTTATACTTTTGCATTGTGAATAGATCATCACTTGAACATAAGTAATCATATGACAAAAGCTATATATGTTGCTATTATGAGAATAATCGTGATGCCTTCATGTCCGTATTTTATTTTATTTTATCGATGCCTCTACCTCTAAACATGAGGACATATTTATTGTTATCGGCTTTTCGCTTGAGGACAAGCGAGGTCTAAGCTTGGGGGAGTTGATACGTCCATTTTGCATCATGCTTTTATATCGATATTTATTGCATTGTGGGCTGTTATTTCACTTTATGTCACAATACTTATGGCTATTCTCTCTTATTTTACAAGGTTTACGTAAGGAGGGAGAATGTCGGCAGCTGGAATTCTGGGCTGGAAAAGGAGCAAATATTAGAGACCTATTCTGCGCAACTCCAGAAGTCCTGAAACTCCACGGAACATCTTAAAATAAATAAAGAGACATCCACGCCAAAGATGAAGGCCAGGGGGCCCACACCCTGCTCACGAGGGTGGGGGCGCGCCCCCCTACCTCGTGGGCCCCCTGGTGGCTCTTCGACGTCCATCTTCTCCTATATGAAGTCTTTCGATGAGAAAAAATAAGAAGGAACTTTTCGGTACGAGACTCCGCCGCCACGAGGCGGAACCTTGGCGGAACCAATCTAGAGCTCTGGCAGAGCTGTTCTGCCGGGGATACTTCCCTCCGGGAGGGGGAAATCATCACTATCGTCATCACCAACACTCCTCTCATCGGGAGAGGGAAATCTCCATCAACATCTTCACCAACACCAAATCATCTCCAAACCCTAGTTCATCTCTTGTATCCAATTCTTGTCTCAAAGTCCGGGATTGGTGCTAGTAGGTTGCTAGTAGTGTTGATTACTCCTTGTAGTTGATGCTAGTTGGTTTATTTGGTGGAAGATCATATGTTCAGATCCTATATGCATATTATTACCCCTCTGAATATGAACATGAATATGCTTTGTGAGTAATTATGTTTGTTCCTGAGGACAAGGGAGAAGTCTTGTTATCAGTAGTCATATGAATTTGGTATTAGTTTGATATTTTGATAAGATGTATGTTGTCTAGCCTCTAGTGGTGTTATGTGAACGTCGACTACATAACACTTCACCATTATTTGGGCCTAGAGGAAGGCATTGGGAAGTAATAAGTAGAAGATGGGTTGCTAGAGTGACAGAAGCTTAAACCCTAGTTTATGCGTTGCTTCGTAAGGGGCTGATTTGGATCCACATGTTTCATGCTATGGTTAGGTTTACCTTAATACTTTTTGTAGTTGCGGATGCTTGCAGTAGAGGTTAATCATAAGTGGGATGCTTGTTCAAGTAAGAACAGCACCCAAGCACCGGTCCACCCACATATCAAATTATCAAAGTATCAAACGCGAATCATATGAACGTGATGAAAACTAGCTTGACGATATTCCCATGTGTCCTCGGGAACGCTTTTCCTATTATAAGAGTTTGTTCCGGCTTGTCCTTTGCAACAAAAGGATTGGGCCACCTTGCTGCACTTTATTTACTTTTGTTACTTGTTGCTCGTTACAATTTATCTTATCACAAAACTATCTGTTACCACTTATTTCAGTACTTGCAGAGAATACCTTGCTGAAAACCGCTTATCATTTCCTTATGCTCCTCGTTGGGTTCGACACTCTTACTTATCGAAAGGGCTACGATAGATCCCCTATACTTGTGGATCATCATGACCATGTAAAAGGCACCGGACCGGGCTTTTGAACAGTGCGCCCTCATTCGCTTTCTTCTTCCTCAGACTTCTCCGTTGCGCCCGCTTCCGCTCTCGGTGTCGTAGCCTCGCTCGGACTTGATCCGCCGCCATGGGAAAGGAGAAGACGGTGGCGTTGGAGCGCGCGAAGAAGGCGACCGTGAAGGCGAAAGGCAAGAGGACCAGCCGGGGTGGATCCTCGTCGAGATCCGGCCTGCCGCTGGGATGGATCCAGGGCGACTGGATACGCTCGACGATTAGCCAGGACGACCTCGACGACCTGGTGGAGGGGGACTGATCCCCCACGAATCAGCATGGCTCCCGAGGAACGAGACCTAGCCGCGGCCGCTGGAGGGTGAGTGCGTTCTTCTCGCCACTCATGTCGACCGCGGATTCTCTTTGCCTCCCCACCCTTTCTTTTGTGGCTTTTTGAACTTCTTCGGGGCTCAACTCCACCACTTTACTCCAAACACCATAGTGTATCTGGCTGCCTTTGTGTCAATGTGCGAAAATTTCTTGGGTTGTCGACCGCACTAGGGTCTCTTCAAACACATATTCACCTGCCGCTCCCAGTCGGTCAAGAAAGCCAACCCGAGTGACGAGAGGACGCGTGTGATACAGATGTGCAGGGGCCTTGGAATCCAACTGAGGAACAAGAGTACCTTCCCAGCGATGATCCTTCCTGACTCGGTCCGGGGCTGGCAGTCGACCTGGTTTTACTGTAAGGACCAGCCGACTCTGGGCCAGTCGACTGGACTTCCCCCCTTTTCCCTGGCTCGAGTGGAGAATCGCTCCTCCTTGAGGGTGATCCCAAAAGAGAAGGCGCAGGTCAAGGCGTTGGTCGAGCGGGTCGTCCAACTTGTCCGCGACGGGGTGACTGGGATGGACCTGCTCGAGGTCTTTCTCAGTCGACGCATCCAACCTCTCCAAGCCCGTGACCATCCGATGTGGATGTACTCGGGTCTCGAGGACTCCACTCGGATCCACCCGGAGGACGTTAGCGAAGACACGGTGGAGAAGTGGCTGAGAGGAATCACCGGCAACAAAGATAATCCCCGGGGGTCTAGGAGGGTGATTCCATTCGACCATTCGCGCCAGCCAGAATAGGTGTGATTCTGCATTGTCAAGTATCTTCTCGATTCATTGTGTAGCACTTTGTTGATGGTTGACTGTATTTCTTTTGCTCGTTGTCCTTTCAGGCTCTCATTGATATGTACTCGATGCCCAATGGAGTGCAGGAGCAAGACGTCGAGGAAGGGGCAAGCAGGGGCGAGAGTGGCGAGTGGCACTCGGATGCAGAGGAGGACGAGAAGAGCGACGACTCGAGTGATGACGAAGAGGTCGATTCGCCTACTCGCAGAGAGAGGAGATCCAAGCACGCTCACGACCCGGCGAGCACCCCGGTCCTGGCGACCGCGCTGACTGGGCAAACTTCGAAGCGCCCTCGGACGTCTTCCCCAGCGCCGACTGAGAAGGCGTCGAAGCAGCTCAAGGTTGTGCCGCCTCCTGCGCCAAAAGCATCGAAAGCCACCTCCTCTAAACCATCGAAGGCTTTGCCCAGAATCAAAGTGATCGTCCCCACCATCTCTGGGTAATCATCTGATCCGTTCTTTTTGTTGACTCGAGCAACAGAACATAACCGACTGAGTGTGGACATTTGCAGTGCTGCTACATCGGGAACCTCTTCCTACCAATATCGAGACGAGGAGATGGAAGACGCGGTCACCTCCAACCCAGGTAAAAACTCTTATGATCTTGTTCTTGATTACTCGGTCGATTGAATTCTAGCGATTCACTTGGGGCCGACTGATTTCTCTGCAGCTCTACCCAACGTCATCGATCTTCCAGATGATGATGAAGACGTGGCCCCTAGGCCCAGAAAGAACAAAAAAGTAGCAGCTGGCAAGACGTCTCAATAGGGACCGATGACCACACCAACCGCCCGGCAATCTGAAGACGCAGGCGGGGTCTTTGTAACTTCCGTTGTACCATTGTCGAGTGAGCGCCCTGCACCGTCGATTGAACCGGTGTTCCCTTCAGTCGTCCAGCCTCACGCTTCGGAGCTCCAAGCTGCTGCACCTGGGTCGTCTGCCCCCTTCTTCACCAACTACCATGTTCCAGAAAACCAGTCGGACGCGGCTGCGGAAGCCATTCGTCAGGCTGACGTGATGATGGAGCGGATGAAGACGGTGCACGAGCATAGCCAGGCTGCTTACGACGCCAGCGCTGCTCTCCGGGCCAATGTCCAAGTAAGTAAACTTCCGACTGACCTTGTTCTATTAGGATATACTACCCAAAATATTTTCTTCCATACAATCTCTTATTGTTTGCGTCGAATCTGTACACCCACTGGGTGTTTTGTTGTCTTTGGTATTTGCGCTCTTCCACTCGGTCTGGCTAGTAGGATCTGAACCGGTGGGGCACTCTAAGTGCACCCACTGGGCGTAGTCCCCGAGACCGCAGTAGACTGCGGGCAGTCGACTGGGGTCTGAGTTCTTTTTTCTTTCTTTTCTTCCACCCGACCCGGGCGGACCAGTCAAATGATATCTGAACCAGTGGGGGCACGTCAAGTGCACCCACTGGGTGTAGTCCCCGAGACCGTGGTCGACTGCTGGCAGTTGGCCGGGGTCTGAATAATTCTTTTCTTCTCTTTGTTTTTTTACTCGACCCGGGTGGACCGGTCGAGTTGGGTCTGAATCAGTGGGGGCACGCCAAGTGCACCCGCTGGGTGTAGTCCCCGAGACCACAGTCGACTGTGGGCAGTTGGCTGGGGTCTGAGTAAATAACCTTTGATCTTGTCAATTGACACGTCTTTTACCTCCTGCAGAAATCTTGTACTCTCATTTCCAAGTTTGCTAAACTTGAGGAGAAGCAGAGGCAACTAAACCTCGACTTGGAGCTGGCCCAACAGAATTTGAAGAAAGCTCAAGATGAAGCTGCTGGTATGGAAGGTAACTGCCTGTCGACTGTTCGCGTCGATCGTCTTTTAAGATATTTCTTCGATCTCTTGTTTGATCCGATTGCTTCTTTTGCAGAGAAAATGCGGTTGGCTCTGGAGAAGAAGGACTTGGACCTTGCAGCTATGCAGAAGAAAGCCCAAGATAAGACTGCCCTTGCAGACCAGAAGCTGGCTTCAGTCGGAGCGTTGGAAGGGGAGGTGAACAAGCTGAAGTCCTATCTCAATGAGTCTAACCGAGAGGTGAGTCGTCTGAAGAAGGATAAAATTGCCCTGAATGAGAAGTTGGAGTCTGCGGTCCACAAGAGAAATCACACGGAAGCCTATCTGAGAACTCTTGCTAAGAAGCTCTATCTTATGCTGGAAGGTACTCCTTTTAAACCGACTGTTTTGCTGCTTGCAAGTTAATCCTGTCCAGTCAACTCACTAACTCTTTTGACTGCAGAATTCTGCCAAAACTTTGACAAGGAAACCGGAAGGATCGAGACGGGTCTGGACCCTATCGCTTCTCCAGTTTGCGACGAAACTGCCATGAACGTGCTCCGACTGGAGTCCCATGTCGCCAGCGTCACAAGTTACCTCACGCGTCTGAAGGTGGCAGTTTCACGAATCGACCCATTACTCTGGCCAAGGGCGACACTTCAAAATGACCTGGAATCTCTGATGGCTTGGCTCGACGAGATCCCTGGTCGAGTGCAAGAATGGAAGAAGTCCTCTGCCCGGTGTGGTGCTGACGTGGCGTTGTCCTTGGTAAGAGTCCACTGCAAGGAAGCTCGAGAAGACAAGCTGGCGGCGATCAAGGTCGCCAACACCAAAAGGCACGACTTCCAGTCCTTTATGGAGACTTTCATCGCTGCTGTCACTCGGATCGCAGATGGAATCGACTTGGACGAATTCGTCGAACCCTCCAGCCCTCCTTCTGCCGAGTGAACAAACTATGAGATTTAAACCTGTCTTAAATTTGCCTCGGAATGCCGAGTGGTTGCTGTAACCATTAAACTCCTTCGGGCTTGATGCTCGAATACTTTTGATTTGTTGCTTGGAACTTTAGGATTTATCCGAACTGCTTTTGCATATGCTTGCGATTGCTTTTGGGATCTGCTCCATTGTATTTGTGGCGTAGCTCGGAGGAGAAGGTTGCAGTCGACCTGCGCCTCGCCGTCCTTGCGGACAAGGATGGAGCGCACGTTGTACTTGTGGCGAAGCTCGGAGAAGAGGGTTGCAGTCGATTGCGCCTCATCGTCCTTGCGGACAAGGGTGGAGCGTACGTTGTATTTGTGGCACAGCTCGGAGGAGAAGGTTGCAGTCGACCTGCGCCTCGCCATCCTTGCGGACAAGGATGGAGCGCACGTTGTATTTGTGGCGTAGCTCGGAGAAGAGGGCCGCGGTCGACCTGCACCTTGTCGTCCTTGCGGGTAGGGATGGAGCGTACGTTGTACTGGTGGTGCAGCTCTTAGGGAAAGGATTTTACAAACTTAGGCGAGTACAGGACTGCAGCTAAGCTCTCGAGTGGGAGGATTGCTCACCACTCGGTAGGATTTTTTAAACTTAGGCGAGTACTGGACTGCAGCTAAGCCCCCGAGTGGGAGGATTGCTCACCACTCGGTAGGATTTTTTAAACTTAGGCGAGTACTGTACTGCAACTAAGCCCCCGAGTGGGAGGATTGCTCACCACTCGGAAGGATTTTTTAAACTTAGGTGAGTACTGGACTGCAGCTAAGCCCCCGAGTGGGAGGATTGCTCACCACTCGGTAGGATTTTTTAAACTTAGGCGAGTACTGGACTGCAGCTAAGCCCCCGAGTGGGAGGATTGCTCACCACTCGGTAGGATTTTTTAAACTTAGGCGAGTACTGGACTGCAGCTAAGCCCCCGAGTGGGAGGATTGCTCACCACTCGGTAGGATTTTTTAAACTTAGGCGAGTACTGGACTGCAGCTAAGCCCCCGAGTGGTAGGATTGCTCACCACTCGATAGGATTTTTTAAACTTAGGCGAGTACTGGATTGCAGCTAAGCCCCCGAGTGAGAGGATTGCTCACCACTCGGTAGGATTTTACAAACTTAGGCGAGTACTGGACTGCAACTAAGCCCCCGAGTGGGAGGCTGGCTCACCACTCGGTAGGTTGTTTGAAAACTTAGGCGAAACGGATTCACAGCTAAGCCACCCGCTGGGGGTTTTCAGACATAAACAAAAGCAACAACAATCGTGCCAGAGGACTGTAAAGCTCTTGTCTTTGGTAAACAAATTACAAAGGTACTTCTTATTACACTTTATTCGAACGAGTACTTAAGTATAAAAGGGGCGGAGCAGCTCCGCATTCCAAGCTCGTGACTCGTCTTTCTGATGCTCGACATTGTAAAGATGGTATGCTCCATTGTGGAGAACTCTGGTGATGATGAAGGGGCCTTCCCAAGCAGGGGCGAGCTTGTGTGGCTTCTGTTGATCCACTCGAAGAACCAAGTCTCCCTCTTAAAAGGCTCGACCCCTCACGTTTCTGGCGTGGAATCGACGCAAGTCTTGCTGATAAATGGTCGACCGGATCAAGGCCATCTCTCTTTCCTCCTCTAAGAGATCGACTGAATCTTGCCGGGCCTGTTCTGCTTCTTGTTCAGAGAAGAGCTCAACTCGGGGTGCATTGTGGAGCAGGTCACTTCATAGAACAGCTTCGGCTCCATAGACCAAAAAGAAAGGAGTTCGTCCAGTCGACCGATTAGGAGTTGTCCTCAAACCCCAAAGAACTGATGGAAGTTCATCGACCCAAGCGCCTACTGCGTGTTTGAGATCACGCATCAGTCGGGGTTTCAGTCCTTTGAGAATTAGGCCATTTGCTCTTTCTGCTTGTCCATTCGACTACGGGTGAGCGACCGAAGCATAGTCGACTCGTGTGCCTTGAGAAGCGCAGAAAGCTCTAAACTCATCAGAATCGAAGTTCGATCCGTTGTCAGTGATGATGTTGTGTGGAACTCCATATCTGAATGTCAATTCCCTGATAAAACTGACAGCGGTGCTGGCTTCAAGATTCTTGATAGGTTTAGCTTCAACCCATTTGGTAAACTTGTCGACTGCTACGAGCACATGAGTGAAGCCGATCCTACCAGTTCTCAGTGGTCCAACCATATCTAATCTCCAAACAGCAAAGGGCCAGACGAGGGGAATGGTCTTCAGGGCTGACGCTGGCTTATGAGACATGTCAGAGTAAAACTGGCAGCCTTCACATCTGTCGACTATATCTTTCGCCATTTCATTTTCTCGTGGCCAATAAAATCCGGCTCGGTATGCTTTAGCCACGATGGCCCGAGAGGACGCATGGTGACCACAGGTCCCCGGGTGGATGTCGTTGAGGATCATTCGACCTTCTTCGGGCGTTATGCATTTCTGACTGGCTCTAGTCACGCTTTCCCTGAACAATTGTCCTCTTATCACAGTAAAGGCCTTGGATCGACGGACGATCTGTCGAGCCTCTTCTTCGTCCTCTGGCAGTTCCTTCCTAAGGATGTATGCAATGTATGACACTGTCCAGTCGGGAGTAATGACTAGGACCTCCATGATTAGATCGACCACGGCTGGGACCTTGACTTCAGTTGGATTTGTGGCGCTCTTAGGCTGCGGGGGCTCTTCCGTGAAAGGATCTTCCTGAACTGTCGGTGTGTGAATATGTTCCAAAAACACATTGCTGGGAATGGCTTCTCTCTTGGAACCTATCTTTGCCAAATCATCGGCTGCTTGATTTTTCAGACGGGGTATGTGATGGAGCTCTAACCCCTTTAACTTCTTTTCCAACTTCCTCACCGCATTGCAGTAACCAGTCATAGCTGGGCTTCTAACGTCCCATTCTTTCATCACTTGATTGACCACCAAATCCGAGTCGCCGTAAACCATGAGGCGACGGACGCCGAGTGAAATGGCCATACGTAACCCATATAGGAGTGCTTCATATTCTGCTTCGTTATTGGAGGAATCAAAGTGAATCTGGAGAACGTATCTGAGCTTGTCTCCTCGGGGGGATACCAGTACCACCCCAGCACCAGAACCATTCAGCATCTTGGACCCATCAAAGAACATGGTCCAGTGCTCTGAGTGAACTTGAGTCGACAGTTGTTGTTCGATCCACTCGGCGAGGAAATCTGCCACTGCTTGGGACTTGATAGCTTTCTTTGCCTCAAACTTGATATCTAAAGGAAGGAGTTCAATCGCCCATTTTGCCACTCGACCAGTTGCATCTCTGTTGTGCAGAATCTCCGACAATGGAGCGTCGCTGACGATTGTAACAGAGTGATCAGAGAAATAGTGTGCAACCTTCTTCGTGGTCATGTAAATCCCATAAACAAGCTTCTGATAGTGTGGATATCTCTGCTTTGACGGATTCAGAACTTCAGAAACATAATAAACTGGGCGCTAAACTTTATAGGCTTTTCCCTCTTCTTTCCGCTCGACCGTACGTACTATACTAACGACTTGTCCAATGGCTGCTATATAAAGCAGTAAAGGCTCTTTGCTGATTGGGGCAGCAAGCATCGGCTGGGTGGAAAGCATGGCTTTTAGCTCTGCAAATGCTGCATCAGCTTCAGGAGTCCACTCGAACTTATCTGATTTCTTCATCAATCGATAAAGAGGCAGTGCCTTTTCACCAAGGCGAGAAATGGATCGACTTAGGGCGGCCAAACAACCAGTAAGTTTCTGGACATTGTGCACACGCACAGGGTGTTTCATCCGGAGTATGGCACCCACTTTCTCTGGGTTAGCGTCGATCCCTCGTTCGGAAACGAGAAAACCGAGTAATTTTCCGCCTGGAACTCCAAACGTGCACTTTGATGGATTAAGCTTGATATCATACCTTCTGAGGTTGGCAAAGGTTTCAGCAAGGTCAGCCAGTAGGTCGGAACCTTTACGTGACTTGACCACGATGTCATCTATGTATGCTTCCACATTCTGACTTCCGCCGTAGGGTCGCTGCTGTCGCACTCGGATGCAGTCTCTACGGAGCCAGTCGACAGATCGAACAGGCCGCAGAGGGTTTCGTCGGGCTCGATTGCCGCGACTTGGGGGTGGCCGACTAGCGAGCCACCGCATGCTTCACCCACCGCTGAAGCCTCGATCGACCGGAACGTTTGCTCCGGCGGGCCGCAGGGAGGGCGGAAGCTACAAGAGCCGACTGATACTGGGTCGACGGCTGCCGTAGGAGGACGCCGCGAACGCATGCGCAAAAGTGCGTCGCCCCGCAGACGGGGAGTGCGTCGACGTTGAGTGGAGCCTCCTGAAGCCAAGCGGAGTCATCGGCGACAAACACGAGCGCGCCGAGACGGATCTCGCGGCCCTTAGCAAAACCTCCGCCTGAAACCATGATGAAGGGGATCGGAAAAATTGCAACTTCTCCAAAAAGTCGCTAAGACACCGGCCCACGGTGGGCGCCAACTGTCGTGGTTCTAAGTCTGACAGTAGAATGGGGGGTAGCAATGTAGAGGCAAGATCTTAGCTATGGAGGAGTTGTACTCAGGAGTTTTACGAGTTCAGGCCCTTCTCGGAGGAAGTAACAGCCCTACGTCTCGGAGCCCGGAGGCGGTCGACTGGATTATATGCGTGTGTGTTACCGAAAGTGTGAACCCTTGTCCCTGAGGAGGGGGGTGGCTTATATAGAGTTCGCCAGACCCCTCCCGCCCTCAGTTACAAAGGGTTTAAGGTACATAAAGATGGGGACGTTACTGGTAACGCCTGTAATAAAAGTACATATGACCATTAAGGCTATGACTTAAATCGCGACCGTTGCAGAGTGGAGTGGCTCTAGATCTTTTGGTAGTCGAGTGGTTGTCCGTACGGTCGAGTGTCTTCAAGATTGTTGAGTGGAACATGGCTTCATGGTCGAGTGGATGATGATTTTTCTTCGACTACTTCTGGTTCTTTTAGGGATATTCTTGGGGAGGGTATCTTGAACAGATCCATGACCCTACCCTAGGTAAATAGCTTCATCAGGCATCCCAGTTGATAGTTTTGGAGCGTGGCGAACCCCTCTTGATAATGTTGGCAAAATATGACGACAATGTTGCTTTTATGATCATGGCTAGTCACCCAGCCACCTCCATGCTTGAATCTCTGGATAAGGTTTTTCTGGCGTCTCCCGTTGATCCGAATATGGAAGTAACGAGTGTTTGCATCCCCCTCTTTGATATTTGTTATCCATGAGTTCTGCTTTTTTCTAGCTCTTTCCATCACAGCCAGGCCGACCAACTTGCCTAATATTTCAACATGCGGGAGTAAATTTGCGGGGCGCCGTTCGAGATGCCCTAACGTACCCGTCATCCTCATCAATATCATAAATTTTGTGCTAGGCAAAACAGATTATAGTTATGCTTTATGCACGTAGTAGAGACTTTCACATCAAGAATCCACACGGCTTTGTCTCTATCACATTCTAAACTAGCCCTAGTTCTCAGTTATATATACAATGTGATTTGACCTGGGCATGGGCAGAGCGTATGCATCAAGACGTGTAGTAGTGCGCTTCAGTCCTGGCTTCGAAGCTCCTCAAATTTGTTAACTAAGTCGACGTCCCATCCGAAGAAGAAAATGGACGAGAACCAGATGCCATTTAGAGTTAGGCTAGGCAATCTAATTAACTAAGCCGGTGACAGTTTCCTTGTGCCTGCTACCATGTACTATGTGCATGCATGTAGGCATCAATCTTGGGGATTTTAAAATCCAGACAGGCTAATTAACGAGGGAAACTCGTATGTTTAACCCCCAGCTGCCAATGACACTGACATGTTAGTATATAAGTATAATTTTCTGATGAAAAAGAGAAAACTACAGGTTTTCAGTCAACAGCTATGGACAGGGACGGTTTTACCAGATTAATCATCTGATGTCGATTGTGAGCGGTGATCACTGATGATCGGCAGTTGCTTTCTTGTCTCGGGTCATTGAACCACGTTTTGATTTGCAATCCTTCTTCGATCTTCTTCTCCGATAATATGCCCTGTGCTGATGGCGAGCTATTTTTTTCCCGATGATAAGTGCCACACGATCAAGTGTGTGACACTCGCGAACTAATATGTGATTGGATGGCTAGAATGACAGTGGTAGCCTCAGCCCATCAGAATACAAGTCCTGTTGGTCGCATTATTTCTGAATTTATTTTAGAATTTCCAGCGATGCGCTGCGCCAACAGTGACTTCGTAAATTTTAAGATGACATACCGGCTCAGTCTCTCGAATGTGCTCTAAAAATAAACTGAAGCACGAAAGTTGTCATATTTGTCTTCTTGCGTAACTAAATTCGCCATCGAAAATGTTCGGAGTTGCCATATGCTGGCACCTGACTTTCGACTCTCACTAGGGTCTTTTATTTTGTTTTATGGTATAGTAAGAGCAACTCTAACACGCCGACCCAAATGAACAGCGGTTTTGTTCGTTTTTTGTCTGTTTGGGTCGGTCCGGCGAACATCTATGTCGTCTTTCGCATTTGGGTCGGTGCTTGCGTCCAATGCTGGCCCGACCCATTTTTCAGGTCACGCGTAAAAAACATGACACAACACATTTTGGAAAAAAAATAAAAAGATTAATTAAACATTAATGCCGCCCCAAAGGCCGGCGAGAGTCCACGAGTCCACTTACATTAACTATAACATAATTAAAACTAGGCGCGCTGCCCTAGGCGTCCTCGTCGTCCTTGTCAGGGCCGGTGAGGTCGATGAGCTTCGGCGCCGGGTCAGCCCAAGGGAAGGTCGTCGACCACGCGATAGCGACGTCGTCCGCCGGCGGCGGTTGGGCTGGCCCAGTGCCGGCAAGGCGCGCCTCCTCCTCCGCCTCGCGCTGCTCCTCCTTCGCGTCGCGCTCGAGCATCTCGAGGTACTCGCCCTCGCGGCGCTCCTCAGCTAGTCATTGCTATCGCCACTGCTCGAGGTAGGTCTGCTCCTGCGCTGCCGTCACCCGATACCAGACCGGTGGCACACTGACCCACTCGCGCACATGCCCGGTCCACGGGTAGCGCTCGATGGTGGGCGGCGGCGGGGAGCCAAGGCGCACGTCGCGGGCGATGTGCCTCCTGGCCTCCTCGAGCTCGAAGGAGAACCACCGCTGCCGTGCGGACGAGACTAATCCGTACGTCGGGTCACGACGCTGCTCCGGCGCCGCACCTCCTCCACGTGCGCCCGCGCTGGCTGCGGCACCGCCGGCACAGGGATCCTCTCCGGATCCAAATGCCAGTCGTGTGGCAGCGTCACGTCGGGATAGGGAAGGAGCGCGGCGCTCCCAGTGCCACTTCGCCTGGTGCACTTGGACGCTGATGCGTTACCTCGGCCGATGGGAAGACGATGATGGAGGCGGGGGGGGGGGGGGGTGGGGGTGGCTAGGGTTTCCTAGGCTTTGTTGCCGACGGGGAAGCACAGTGGTGGCAAGATGGGGACGGGGCGTCTTGAAGCGGATGATGACGCTCCCCACCGCACGCTCGAATTAAAAAAAGACCGACGACTGTCGCTGGCGCGTGGGCCCGTGATGGGCGGTCGTCATTAATAAAGCTGGTCGCGGTAGTTGGGCAGCCGTCAAGTGAAGATGCGGCGGAGAGGATGCTCGGCGAGTCCGCTTCGCATCCGCGCCGACGTATTTCAGCCGCAAATTTGGGCCGCAAATAGGTTTGCACGTACGCGAAGCCGACACGTTTTAAAAATGGGTCGGCGCATTGGATCAGCATTTTTGTTTATAATGATCCAAACGGACAGCAAGGGACGAAATGGGTACGTGTGTTGGAGTTGCTCTAAGCCGAGGATGTGCAAAAGACTGTATTCCGGGCGGAGTCTTGAAGGCTAATGAGTCTTGAAGGTTACAGATTTAAGCACAGCTCGACTCTGAAGATGGTACCTTTTGTGGATAAAAGCAATGATGCTTTAGCGTGCTCTCAAGCAAAGTAATCGAGGGAAAGAGAGAGATCAAGTGCTTAACTGGACGACGTCAGGGGTCAAAAGCTGACGCCAGTGAGTGAAATGATGATGCATTTTGGTGCAAACAGCTGCTTCAGCTTTCTAACTTTGCTGTTTCATCCTCTTTCCGGGTGTCTCGTTGATTATTCATTCACCTTTGGGACTCCAAGCCTGAACATATATACTCTTCTGGCCTGGCCAGCCTGAAAAATAGTGATGCAGCAACTGCCTGAATGTAGACGCGGCCATGAGTGAACTCTTCATGATAACACTGGCATGGTGCCACTTGGGATTTGGTGTGGTGTGACCAAAGGAATGAGCATTGATTGCACTGACTGCACGAACGAATTTCCCAGGGGGTCCTTGCATGCCAGAGATTGGCACTTTTCTGTCCCTCCTGATATAGTGAAAAATGAAATCTAATCACGCCCAGCAAAGCTGAAATTAATAGTGCAACATGCAGTTCCTGATAAACCGAAACTTTTCAACTAGGACGTGCACACAAACAAATCACTAGTACTAGTAGTACTAAAATGGTGGAAGACTTTTCCACCACAACAACAGTTGTAAAGATTGGCTAGGCTGCCCTAGAGGAGGCTTGGGTAGATGAGCAGATAGATTTGTGGCGGGGCATGGAAACTAGCGCACATGCTGCAGACGAGACGAGACGAGCGAGCCACAACTGTATGCACTGCTCCTTCCTTCCCGCAAACAAAATAGTTTTATGTCCACAGACAGTTTTATGTTCAGACAGACACGATCATCGGGAATTTTGCACAGCCCTCTCTCTTTCTTTCTGTTGCCACCGAACCGTGGGCTACAGTAGGAAAGCCATTGCAGCGGAAGATAAAGTGGTCTGGAGAGGAGAGGCTGGCCAGTTGAAGCAGTAGGAGAGGGAGGGGAGAGAAGGCCACTTTATCGCCTTTTTCATGTTGCACGCTATCATTTCAAGATCAAGACGCTGCCAAGAGAATAAAATACTCTCGCTCTCCGCCTTCCCCCACAGCCTCACATCCATCGCACACGCAAAGAGGAGAGGAGAGGAGAGGGACAGGGGCCACAGCGACAGCAGTACAAGGGTGGTGCTGCTGGTAGCGGTAGCTCCCTACTACTAGGACTGTGCACTACTAATGGCCCCGTAGACTCCGCACCAGAGCCAACTTTGGAGCGAGCGACGAGGGAGGAGAGGTCGACGGAGGAAGGAGAAGACGAGACTAGACTAGACTATAGAGACCAGCGCCGAGTTCTTCCCGGCGGGGATTGGTGGCATGAGGTGTTGCTGCCGGGCTAGATGAGAGGAATGCCCTTTGCGGGAGAGGGTCACGCGGGGAGACTGCAGCAGCAGCCCAAGCTCAGCGCCGGCTTCTGGGCGGAGCCCACGTCCGTGCTCGACCGCCGCCACAGCCCCAGCCCCAGCCCGCCCTCCGAGGCCTCCGCGCTGTCGTCGTCCGAGGTGGCGAGCCTCGCGCCCGGCGGCGACGCCAAGAACGTATCCCCGCCGCCGCCGCAGCATCAGGCATGGCCGCCCGGGGAGGATGCTGCCGCGGGGGTCAAGGAGGAGTGGGCGCACCAGCTGGCGCCGCTCGACATGGCCATGGGCCTCGGCGCCGGCGAGGGCTGGGACGGCACGGCGCCGCCCGGGCTCGCCGGCCCTGACAGCACCTTCCTCCGCTGGATCATTGGCGGCGGGGAGGACGCGTCCGCCGGGATGGCCGGCGTCATGGATCCGCCCGCTCTGGAGCTCGACCACGCCACGTCTATGATGTCGCCGCCCGCGGCGTCGCTCGGGCCCAGCCTGTCGCCGTTCGCGCCGGCCATGGAGGAGGACGCCAAGGGGGCCCCGTTCGGCCACGCGCCCAGCTACCTGCTCCACCAGCACCAGCACCACCCCCAGCCACACGCGGCCTTCTTTGGCGCGCACCCGTCCTTCGAGTCGGCGCCGCCGCCGCCCAAGCGCCACCACCCGATGGCAGGCGCGCCGGCGCCGAAGCTGCCTGCTTTCCAGGGGCATCTCGCTCCGGCGGGCGGGTTCTTCCCCGCCCTCAAGCCCAAGGCGGGGACGGCGAACGACGAGGCGGCCGCCACGGTGGACCAGCTCGCCGAGGCTGCCAAGTTTGCCGAGGCGGGCGACGCCTTCGGCGCACGCGAGATATTGGCGCGGCTCAATTATCGGCTCCCCGCCGCCCCCGCGGCCGGGACGCCACTCCTCCGCTCTGCCTTCTACTTCAAGGAGGCTTTGCGCCTCGCGCTCTCCCCCAACGGAGAGACGCCCGCGCCGCCGGCGTCCACGCCCTACGACGTGGTCCTCAAGCTCGGCGCGTACAAGGCCTTCTCCGAGGTCTCCCCGGTGCTCCAGTTCGCGCACCTCACCTGCGTCCAGGCGGTGCTCGACGGGCTCCGCGGCGCAGGCTGCATCCACGTGCTCGACTTCGACATCGGCATGGGCGAGCAGTGGGCGTCGCTGATGCAGGAGCTCGCGCAGCGCCGCCCGGCGACGGCGCTCAAGGTCACCGCATTGGTCTCGCCGGCGTCGCACCACCCGCTCGAGCTGCAGCTCATCCACGAGAACCTCTCAAGCTTCGCCGCCGAGCTCGGCGTGTTCTTCCAGTTCACCGTATTCAACATCGACACCCTCGACCCCGCGGACCTGGTGGCCATCGCCGGCGGGGACGCGCTCGCCGTCCACCTGCCCGTCGGCGCAGCACACGCGGCCGCAATGCCCGCCGTCCTCCGCCTCGTGAAGAGCCTCGGCGCCAAGGTGGTCGTGTCCGTGGACCGCGGGTGCGACCGCACGGAGCTGCCCTTCGCCGCGCACCTGTTCCAGGCGTTCCAGTCCACCGTCTTCCTCCTCGAGTCCGTGGACGCCGTGGGCACCGACCCCGACACGGCCGGCAAGATCGAGCGGTTCCTGGTCCAGCCGGCCGTGGAGCAATGCGTGGTCGGGCGCCACCGCGCGTCCATCGAGAAGGCGCCGCTGCCGTGGCGGGCCGTGTTCGCGTCGGCCGGGTTCACGCCGGTGCAGGCCAGCACGTTCGCGGAGTCGCAGGCCGAGTCGCTGCTGCACAAGGTGCCCGTCCGGGGGTTCCGCGTCGAGAAGCGCGCCCCGGGATCGCTCTGCCTCTACTGGCAGCGCGCCGAGCTCGTGTCGGTCTCGGCGTGGCGGTGCTGACAACCCCGACCTCGCCGGCGCCGGCGCCGTCGCCGGCGTCAAAAGAAGCCGATCGGACTTAGTTAGGACTAATGATCCTACTACAAAGTACTTATTTCGTCGTTGTAATGATCCGAATCCGTCTCGCTTAGTGTCCTAAATTGGAAGTACTCCTATGTTAATGGTGTCGCCTTGCATTTGCCGCTGGTTGCTCGGTATGCTCAAACTGTGGTGTCAGTTGATCACGAGTAGAATTGGCATGGCTTGGCAGGTTGCAGGGTGTGTGTGTCGCGGTGCGGTGCGTTTCTACCCTCTACGTGTTGCTACTCTATAGCTGTGAAATCAATGGTTATGGCGTTTTCAAATGTTTCTTCTCCCGCTCCCTCCGTCCTTGACCGTTCTCTTCTCCTCTTGTCTTACCTGCCAGTTTTTTTAGGAGTCTTTGGGCCTTTCCAACCCTGATGGCCAACATTTCAATATGTTACGTGCAAACCGGATAAAATTTAACAAGTTTAATAAAGTAAACTAGGCATGGCAGCGGAAGTTGGCCTTGTAGGCCATGCCTATAGTGCCATTGGCACCTCCCTCATCAAGCACATCATTGTCGTCACCTCCGACGTCGGATCCGTCGCCGCTATAGTGGCGGAAGGCCCACCGAGCATCATGGCATCTAGAGTTCACAACCCCCCCCCCCCCTAACACACACCGCGATCCGGTGTCCCGGCGCGGTGCCGCCTGTTCAATGTAGCCGCCGCCAAGCAGCCACCATGCTCGGATCTCCTCATTGTCGGTCTTCTTGTCCATCTTGGTGGCTGGTGGAGGTGTAGGAGAGGACGGCGAGTGTGTAGATAGGGTTTGAGGAGGAAAGGTCGGGCGACTTTAAAGTCGGAGTAGGCTTCTCGGTCATCACGCCGCCGTAAATGCGGATTGCCGAGTGGCCGGTCAAGCATGAGTGGATGCGCGAAGGGTTCTATAGTGGACACTAGATAGGGTTTTTTTGGTGGGTCCAGGGTGTCGGAGTCCGACGTGGAGAACGTCGAGACTTCTCGAAAGCCCCCCCCCCCCCACCACTCCAATTTAGGGTCAACTTGTGGGGTTCCGTAAGCCTGGACTGTTCTGACCCGATTTTGATGATCCACATTGAAGGCCTGAAAGTGCCCGGACGGCTCGGTTTGGATATTTGATGGCATTTTAACGATTCTTGGAGATGCCTATACCTTCTAGTCTTCTTGAAATATGAAAGTGTCCAAGTTTCACCATTTTGTTCTCCTCTTGTTTGGAACACTAGAAGTTTGAATGGCATCCAGGGATTTCACCAGATCCATTTCAATTTCTGTATTATCCATAGCATGTTTGAATCATAGAACTAAATAAAAATACAAAGAGGAAAAGATACTCAGATTTGAAAAAAAAAGTACAAGCACAAAAGAACCAGAAAATGTGAATATTATCCAAAAGTCTATTTGGATATATCACATGGAAAAAGCTGGAATTATGATTCAATCCCTCGAGGCAAGAAGTTGTGGATGTTGTAAATTATGTGCTCTTGAAGGCATGAAGAAACAATCCAAAGAAATCTGGTAACACCATTCATGTGATCCGCACCGTCCATATAGAGCAAATTTTGAATTAGTAAAAATCTACTCCATTCATCCGAAAAAGCTTGTCTCAAACTTGTCCTTCAAATGGATGTATCTAACACTAACTTGATGCTAGATACAGTACATCCATTCGAGGGCCAAACTTTTTCGGACGGTATACTCCCTCCGGTTGGTTTAGTCTAACGTTTATTTTATTTTATTTTGAATAGTTTAAATTGCTTATTACATGTGTCACGTGATTTGTTTAGTAGTCCCTCCATAAACTAATATAAAAGCGTTTAGATCATTAATTTAGTAATCTAAACACTCTTATATTAGTTTACATAGGAAGTACAGAGTTAGAAGGGAGTGTGAGAATCATAGTTAGAAAGTGGTAATACGGGCCGTCTCTTCTTCGAGCTTAACTAACTGTTTTTTTTAGATTCCTTAACTAACTGTTTTAAAACAGGTAATTCATGGATTAATGAAGGTTCTAGATGAGCAGCACTAGTAACCACGCCGACTATATTTTAAGTCCAAATGTTGTAGACGTACTACAAGACCTCGTCAACATGCACGCTATCACCCAGTACGCAAATGGATCTTGATGGAGACGCTGGATCGTGTAACAGCGTCATAATGCCAACGATAACGGCGGCCGGAATTGATGAATGCTCCGTGGTGTTAATCAATGCTGATCAAGTGCACGCACAGTACCATCCATTTCCCTGTAGTGGCTTTGTGCTCCTGTCTGGAACATCCACACTGGTGTGCTACACTGCTACAGTATCTTGTTCGTGTGTACTGGTCATGCTAACAAATGAGCACACGACAGCTTAACGACTAAGCCGGCGAACATACATGCCCACCAGCTGGTCTTCTTCGTTATCCCCCCTCAGCCGCCGGGCCACCGAACATCTCATAGTACTGATCCGTAATTGTCAACGATCATGGCGACTGAAACTTATCGACGCGACGTGTAATGCCAAGGCCTAAGGGCTGTTTGGTTGGCATGCTAAGCTTGCCACACTTTGTCACGTCGCGAGTTAGACAAGTTTCGTTGTTTGGTTTGCAGTCACACTCGTGGCATCATTTCTTTAAGGGATAAGTATATTTTTCATCTTTAAATTTTTCCGAGAGTTTAGAAATCGTCCCTCAATTCAAAACCGGATAGTTTTCGTCTCTCAACTATCAAAACCGGATAGTTTTGGTCCCTCGTGCCGCTTCAATCGGTTTTAGTACGCGGTGAATAGTGACTCGGTAAACAGTAAAATCAAAAAAATAGCAAAAAAATC